>NW_027488366.1:14545454-14848484 GCF_051014445.1 Colletes latitarsis
TGTATCACATAGTAATGTGGTACCATGGTGAAACAGTCAATTAAACCTGGTTTCGATCAATATTTTAGAGGATAACGCAAGTTAGGTCTGGCATAGGTCTGGGATTCACCCTCATCAGGCTCATACTTTCGCGTTTTTCACATACTTGTTGAACAGATCCTGGGTTTTTTCTGGTTTGTATCACGTAGTAGTGTGGTACCACACTGAAACAGTCTATTAAACCTGGTTTGGATGAATATTTTAGAGGATAACGCATGTAAGGTCTAGGTTAGCCCTGGGATTTCCACTCATCAGACTCATACTTTCGCATTCTTCTCATACTTGTTGAACTGATCTTGGGTTTTTTCTGGTTTGGATCACGTACTAATGTGGTACCACACTGAAACAGGCGATTAAACCTGGTTTCGATCAATATCTTAGAGGATAACGCAAGTAAAGTCTGGGATTGGTCTGGGATTTGACCACATCAGACTCATACTTTCGCACACTTCACATACTCGTTGAACAGATCCTGGGTTATTTTCTGGTTTGGATCACATAGTAATGTGGTACCACACTGAAACAGTCGATTAAACCAGGTTTCGATCAATATTTTAGAGGATAACGCATGTAAGGTGTAGGTTAGGCCTGGGATTTTCCCTCATCAGACTCATACTTTCGCATTCTTCACATACTTGTTGAACGGATCCTGGGTTTTTTCTGGTTTGGATCACGTAGTAATGTGGGACCACACTGAAACAGTCAATTAAACCTGGTTTCGATCAATATTTTAGAGAATAATTCATGTTAGGTCTAGGTTAGGTCTGGGATTTGCTCTCATCAGGCTCATTCTTTCGTATATTTCTCATACATGTTGAACAGATCCTGGGTTTTTTCTGGTTTGGATCACGTAGTAATGTGGGACCACACTGAAACAATCAATTAAACCTGGTTTCCATCAATATTTTAGAGGACAACGCAAGTTAGGTCTGGGATAGGTCTGGGATTTGCCCTCATCAGGCTCATACTTTCGCGTTTTTCACATACTTGTTGAACAGATCCTGGGTTTTTTCTGGTTTGGATCCCGTAGTAGTGTGGTACCACTATAAAACAGTCAATTAAACCTGGTTTCGATCAATATTTTAAAGGATATCGCAAGTTAGGTCTGGGAGAGGTCTGGGAATTGCCCTCATCAGACTCATACTTTCGGACGCTTGACATACTCGTTGATCAGATCCTGGGTTTCTTTCTGGTTTGGATCACGTAGTAATGTGGTACCACACTGAAACATTCAATGAAACCAGGTCTGGATAAATATTTTAGAGGATAACGCAAGTTAGGTCTGGGATAGGTCTGGGATTAGCCCTCATCAGACTCATACTTTCGCTTTCTTCACATACTCGTTGAACAGATCCTGTGTTATTTTCTGGTTTGGATCACATAGTAATGTGGTACCACACTGGAACAGTCGATTAAACCAGGTTTCGATCAATATATTTGAGGATAACGCATGTTAGGTCTAGGTTAGGTCTGGGATTTTCACTCATCAGACTCATACTTTCGCATTCTTCACATACTTGTTGAACGGATCCTGGGTTTTTTCTGGTTTGGATCACGTAGTAATGTGGGACCACACTGAAACAATCAATTAAACCTGGTCTTGATAAATATTTTAGAGGACAACGTATGTTAGGTCTGGGTTAGGTCTAGGATTTGCCCTCATCAGGCTCATACTTTCGCGTATTTCTCATACTTCATGGCTAGATCCTGGGCTATTTCTGGATTGGATCACGTAGTAATGTGGTACTACACTGAAACAGTCAATTAAACCTGGTTTCGCTCAATATTTTAGAAGATAACGCATGTTAGGCCTAGGTTAGGCCTGGGATTTGCCTTATCAGGGTCATACTTTCGCATATTTCTCATACTTGATGGCTAGATCCTGGGCTTTTTCTGGATTGCATCACGTAGTAATGAAGTACAACACTGAAACAGTCAATTAAACCTGGTTTCCATCAATATTTTAGAGGACAACGCAAGTTAGGTCTAGGTTAGGCCTGGGATTTGCCCTCATCAGACTCATACTTTCGCACACTTCACATACTCGTTGGACAGATCCTGGGTTTTTTTCTGGTTTGGATCACGTAGTAATGTGGTAACACACTGAAACGGTCGATTAAACCTGGTTTCGATCAATATTATTGAGGATAACGCATGTTAGGTCTAGGTCAGGTCTAGGATTTGCCCTCATCAGGCTCATACTTTCTCATATTTCTCATACTTCATGGCTGGATCCTGGGCTATTTCTGGATTGGATAACGTAGTAATGTGGTACCACACTGAAACAGTCAATTAAACCTGGTTTCGATTAATATTTTAGAGAATAATTCATGTTAGGTCTGGGTTAGGTCTGGGATTTGCTCTCATCAGGCTCATTCTTTCGCATATTTTTCATACTTGATGGCTAGATCCTGGGCTTTTTCTGGATTGCATCACGTAGTAATGAAGTACAACACTGAAACAGTCAATTAAACCTGGTTTCCATCAATATTTTAGAGGACAACGCAAGTTAGGCCTAGGTTAGGTTTGGGATTTGCCTTATCAGGGTCATACTTTCGCAGTTTTAACATGCATGTTGACCTGATCGAGTGTCTTTTCTGCTTTGGATCACGTAGTAAAGTGGTACCACAACTAAAACAGTCAATTAAACCTGGTTTCGATCACTATTTTAGACGATAGTGCAAGTTAGGTCTGGGATAGATCTGGGATTTTCCCTCATCAGACTCATACTTTCGCATTCTTCACATACTTGTTGAACGGATGCTGTGTTTTTTCTGGTATGGATCACGTAGTAATGTGGTACCACACTGAAACAGTCGAATAAACCAGGTTTCGATCAATATTTTTGAGGATAACGCATGTTAGGTCTAGGTTAGGCCTGGGATTCTCACTCATCAGACTCATACTTTCGCATTCTTCACATACTTGTAGAACGGATCCTGGGTTTTTTCTGGTTTGGATCACGTAGTAATGTGGGACCACACTGAAACAGTCAATTAAACCTGGTCTTGATAAATATTTTAGAGCATAACGCATGTTAGGGCTAGGTTAGCCCTGGGATTTGCACTCATCAGACTCATACTTTCGCATTCTTCTCATACTTGTTGAACTGATCCTGGGTTTTTTCTGGATTGGATCACGTAGTAATGTGGGACCACACTGAAACAATCAATTAAACCTGGTTTCCATCAATATTTTAGAGGACAACGCAAGTTAGGTCTGGGATAGGTCTGGGATTTGCCCTCATCAGGCTCATACTTTCGCGTTTTTCACATACTTGTTGAACAGATCCTGGGTTTTTTCTGGTTTGTATCACGTAGTAGTGTGGTACCACACTGAAACAGTCTATTAAACCTGGTTTGGATGAATATTTTAGAGGATAACGCATGTAAGGTCTAGGTTAGCCCTGGAATTTCCACTCATCAGACTCATACTTTCGCATTCTTCTCATACTTGTTGAACTGATCTTGGGTTTTTTCTGGTTTGGATCACGTACTAATGTGGTACCACACTGAAACAGGCGATTAAACCTGGTTTCGATCAATATCTTAGAGGATAACGCAAGTAAAGTCTGGGATTGGTCTGGGATTTGACCTCATCAGACTCATACTTTCGCATATTTCTCATACTTGATGACTAGATCCTGGGCTTTTTCTGGATTGCATCACGTAGTAATGAAGTACAACATTGAAACAGTCAATTAAACCTGGTTTCGCTCAATATTTTAGAAGATAACGCATGTTAGGTCTAGGTCAGGCCTGGGATTTTCACTCATCAGACTCATACTTTCGCATTCTTCACATACTTGTTGAACGGATGCTGTGTTTTTTCTGGTATGGATCACGTAGTAATGTGGGTCCACACTGAAACAATCAATTAAACCTTGTCTTGATAAATATTTTAGAGGATAACGCATGTTAGGCTTGGGTTAGGTCTAGGATTTGCCCTCAGCAGGCTCATACTTTCGCATATCTCTCATACTTCATGGCTAGATCCTGGGCTGTTTCTGGATTGTATCACATAGTAATGTGGTACCATGGTGAAACAGTCAATTAAACCTGGTTTCGATCAATATTTTAGAGGATAACGCAAGTTAGGTCTGGCATAGGTCTGGGATTCGCCCTCATCAGGCTCATACTTTCGCGTGTTTCAGATACTTGTTGAACAGATCCTGGGTTTTTTCTGGTTTGTATCACGTAGTAGTGTGGTACCACACTGAAACAGTCTATTAAACCTGGTTTGGATGAATATTTTAGAGGATAACGCATGTAAGGTCTAGGTTAGCCCTGGAATTTCCACTCATCAGACTCATACTTTCGCATTCTTCTCATACTTGTTGAACTGATCTTGGGTTTTTTCTGGTTTGGATCACGTACTAATGTGGTACCACACTGAAACAGGCGATTAAACCTGGTTTCGATCAATATCTTAGAGGATAACGCAAGTAAAGTCTGGGATTGGTCTGGGATTTGACCTCATCAGACTCATACTTTCGCACACTTCACATACTCGTTGAACAGATCCTGGGTTATTTTCTGGTTTGGATCACATAGTAATGTGGTACCACGCTGAAACAGTCGATTAAACCAGGTTTCGATCAATATTTTAGAGGATAACGCATGTAAGGTCTAGGTTAGGCCTGGGATTTTCACTCATCAGACTCATACTTTCGCATTCTTCACATACTTGTTGAACGGATCCTGGGTTTTTTCTGGTTTGGATCACGTAGTAATGTGGGACCACACTGAAACAGTCAATTAAACCTGGTTTCGATCAATATTTTAGAGAATAATTCATGTTAGGTCTAGGTTAGGTCTGGGATTTGCTCTCATCAGGCTCATTCTTTCGTATATTTCTCATACATGTTGAACAGATCCTGGGTTTTTTCTGGTTTGGATCACGTAGTAATGTGGGACCACACTGAAACAATCAATTAAACCTGGTCTTGATAAATATTTTAGAGGACAACGTATGTTAGGTCTGGGTTAGGTCTAGGATTTGCCCTCATCAGGCTCATACTTTCGCATATTTCTCATACTTCATGGCTAGATCCTGGGCTATTTCTGGATTGGATCACGTAGTAATGTGGTACTACACTGAAACAGTCAATTAAACCTGGTTTCGCTCAATATTTTAGAAGATAACGCATGTTAGGCCTAGGTTAGGCCTGGGATTTGCCTTATCAGGGTCATACTTTCGCATATTTCTCATACTTGATGGCTAGATCCTGGGCTTTTTCTGGATTGCATCACGTAGTAATGAAGTACAACACTGAAACAGTCAATTAAACCTGGTTTCCATCAATATTTTAGAGGACAACGCAAGTTAGGTCTAGGTTAGGCCTGGGATTTGTCCTCATCAGCCTCATACTTTCGCACACTTCACATACTCGTTGGACAGATCCTGGGTTTTTTTCTGGTTTGGATCACGTAGTAATGTGGTAACACACTGAAACAGTCGATTAAACCTGGTTTCGATCAATATTATTGAGGATAACGCATGTTAGGTCTAGGTCAGGTCTAGGATTTGCCCTCATCAGGCTCATACTTTCTCATATTTCTCATACTTCATGGCTGGATCCTGGGCTATTTCTGGATTGGATAACGTAGTAATGTGGTACCACACTGAAACAGTCAATTAAACCTGGTTTCGATTAATATTTTAGAGAATAATTCATGTTAGGTCTGGGTTAGGTCTGGGATTTGCTCTCATCAGGCTCATTCTTTCGCATATTTTTCATACTTGATGGCTAGATCCTGGGCTTTTTCTGGATTGCATCACGTAGTAATGAAGTACAACACTGAAACAGTCAATTAAACCTGGTTTCCATCAATATTTTAGAGGACAACGCAAGTTAGGTCTAGGTTAGGCCTGGGATTTGCCCTCATCAGGATCATACTTTTGCAGTTTTAACATACATGTTCACCTGATCGAGGGTTTTTTCTGCTTTGGATCACGTAGTAAAGTGGTACCACACTGAAACAGTCCATTAAACCTGGTTTGCATCAATATTTTAGAGGATAACGCATGTTAGGTCTAGGTTAGCCCCGAGATTTTCACTCATCAGACTCATACTTTCGCATTCTTCACATACTTGTTGAACGGTTCCTGGGTTTTTTCTGGTTTGGATCACGTAGTAATGTGGGACCACACTGAAACAATCAATTAAACCTGGTCTTGATAAATATTTTAGAGGACAACGTATGTTAGGTCTGGGTTAGGTCTACGATTTGCCCTCATCAGGCTCATACTTTCGCATATTTCTCATACTTCATGGCTAGATCCTGGGCTATTTCTGGATTGGATCACGTAGTAATGTGGTACTACACTGAAACAGTCAATTAAACCTGGTTTCGCTCAATATTTTAGAAGATAACGCATGTTAGGACTAGGTTAGGCCTGGGATTTGCCTTATCAGGGTCATTCTTTCGCAGTTTTAACATGCATGTTGACCTGATCGAGTGTTTTTTCTGCTTTGGATCACGTAGTAAAGTGGTACCACAACTAAAACAGTCAATTAAACCTGGTTTCGATCACTATTTTAGAGGATAGTGCAAGTTAGGTCTGGGATAGGTCTGGGATTATCCCTCATCAGACTCATACTTTCGCATATTTCTCATACTTGATGACTAGATCCTGGGCTTTTTCTGGATTGCATCACGTAGTAATGAAGTACAACACTGAAACAGTCAATTAAACCTGGTTTCGCTCAATATTTTAGAAGATAACGCATGTTAGGTCTATGTTAGGCCTGGGATTTGCCCTCATCAGGGTCATACTTTCATACACTTCACATACTCGTTGAACAGATCCTGGGTTACTTTCTGGTTTGGATCACATAGTAATGTGGTACCACACTGAAACAGTCGAATAAACCAGGTTTCGATCAATATTTTTGAGGATAACGCATGTTAGGTCTAGGTTAGGCCTGGGATTCTCACTCATCAGACTCATACTTTCGCATTCTTCACATACTTGTAGAACGGATCCTGGGTTTTTTCTGGTTTGGATCACGTTGTAATGTGGGACCACACTGAAACAGTCAATTAAACATGGTCTTGATAAATATTTTAGAGGATAACGCATGTTAGGGCTAGGTTAGCCCTGGGATTTGCACTCATCAGACTCATGCTTTCGCATTCTTCTCATACTTGTTGAACTGATCCTGGGTTTTTTCTGGTTTGGATCACGTAGTAATGTGGTACCACACTGAAACAGTCGATTAAACCGGGTTTCGATCAATATTTTAGAGGATAACGCAAGTTAAGTCTGGGATTGGTCTGGGATTTGACCTCATCAGACTCATACTTTCGCACACTTCACATACTTGTTGAACGGATCCTGGGTTTTTTCTGGTTTGGACCCCGTAGTAGTGTGGTACCACACTGAAGCAGTCCATTAAACCTGGTTTCGCTCAATATTTTAGAGGATAACGCATGTTAGGTCTAGGTCAGGCCTGGGATTTTCACTCATCAGACTCATACTTTCGCATTCTTCACATACTTGTTGAACGGATGCTGTGTTTTTTCTGGTATGGATCACGTAGTAATGTGGGTCCACACTGAAACAATCAATTAAACCTTGTCTTGATAAATATTTTAGAGGATAACGCATGTTAGGCTTGGGTTAGGTCTAGGATTTGACCTCATCAGACTCATACTTTCGCACACTTCACATACTTGTTGAACGGATCCTGGGTTTTTTCTGGTTTGGACCCCGTAGTAGTGTGGTACCACACTGAAGCAGTCCATTAAACCTGGTTTCGATCAATATTTTAGAGGATACCGCAAGTTAGGTCTGGCATAGGTCTGGGATTCGCCCTCATCAGGCTCATACTTTCGCGTTTTTCACATACTTGTTGAACAGATCCTGGGTTTTTTCTGGTTTGTATCACGTAGTAGTGTGGTACCACACTGAAACAGTCTATTAAACCTGGTTTGGATGTAGATTTTAGAGGATAACGCATGTAAGGTCTAGGTTAGCCCTGGGATTTCCACTCATCAGACTCATACTTTCGCATTCTTCTCATACTTGTTGAACTGATCTTGGGTTTTTTCTGGTTTGGATCACGTAGTAATGTGGTACCACACTGAAACAGACGATTAAACCTGGTTTCGATCAATATCTTAGAGGATAACGCAAGTTAAGTCTGGGATTGGTCTGGGATTTGACCTCATCAGACTCATACTTTCGCACACTTCACATACTTGTTGAACGGATCCTGGGTTTTTTCTGGTTTGGACCCCGTAGTAGTGTGGTACCACACTGAAACAGTCCATTAAACCTGGTTTCGCTCAATATTTTAGAGGATAACGCATGTTAGGTCTAGGTCAGGCCTGGGATTTTCACTCATCAGACTCATACTTTCGCATTCTTCACATACTTGTTGAACGGATGCTGTGTTTTTTCTGGTATGGATCACGTAGTAATGTGGGTCCACACTGAAACAATCAATTAAACCTTGTCTTGATAAATATTTTAGAGGATAACGCATGTTAGGCTTGGGTTAGGCCTAGGATTTGCCCTCAGCAGGCTCATACTTTCGCATATCTCTCATATTTCATGGCTAGATCCTGGGCTGTTTCTGGATTGTATCACATAGTAATGTGGTACCATGCTGAAACAGTCAATTAAACCTGGTTTCGATCAATATTTTAGAGGATACCGCAAGTTAGGTCTGGCATAGGTCTGGGATTCGCCCTCATCAGGCTCATACTTTCGCGTTTTTCACATACTTGTTGAACAGATCCTGGGTTTTTTCTGGTTTGTATCACGTAGTAGTGTGGTACCACACTGAAACAGTCTATTAAACCTGGTTTGGATGAATATTTTAGAGGATAACGCATGTAAGGTCTAGGTTAGCCCTGGGATTTCCACTCATCAGACTCATACTTTCGCATTCTTCTCATACTTGTTGAACTGATCTTGGGTTTTTTCTGGTTTGGATCACGTAGTAATGTGGTACCACACTGAAACAGACGATTAAACCTGGTTTCGATCAATATCTTAGAGGATAACGCAAGTTAAGTCTGGGATTGGTCTGGGATTTGACCTCATCAGACTCATACTTTCGCACACTTCACATACTCGTTGAACAGATCCTGGGTTATTTTCTGGTTTGGATCACATAGTAATGTGGTACCACACTGAAACAGTCGATTAAACCAGGTTTCGATCAATATTTTAGAGGATAACGCATGTTAGGTCTAGGTTAGGCCTGGGATTTTCACTCATCAGACTCATACTTTCGCATTCTTCACATACTTGTTGAACGGATCCTGGGTTTTTTCTGGTTTGGATCACGTAGTAATGTGGGACCACACTGAAACAGTCAATTAAACCTGGTTTCGATCAATATTTTAGAGAATAATTCATGTTAGGTCTAGGTTAGGTCTGGGATTTGCTCTCATCAGGCTCATTCTTTCGTATATTTCTCATACATGTTGAACAGATCCTGGGTTTTTTCTGGTTTGGATCACGTAGTAATGTGGGACCACACTGAAACAATCAATTAAACCTGGTTTCCATCAATATTTTAGAGGACAACGCAAGTTAGGTCTGGGATAGGTCTGGGATTTGCCCTCATCAGGCTCATACTTTCGCGTTTTTCACATACTTGTTGAACAGATCCTGGGTTTTTTCTGGTTTGGATCCCGTAGTAGTGTGGTACCACAATAAAACAGTCAATTAAACCTGGTCTTGATAAATATTTTAGAGGATAACGCATGTTAGGGCTAGGTTAGCCCTGGGATTTGCACTCATCAGACTCATACTTTCAGACACTTGACATACTCGTTGGACAGATCCTGGGTTTTTTTCTGGTTTGGATCACGTAGTAATGTGGTAACACACTGAAACAGTCGATTAAACCTGGTTTCGATCAATATTATTGAGGATAACGCATGTTAGGTCTAGGTCAGGTCTAGGATTTGCCCTTATCAGGGTCATACTTTCGCATATTTCTCATACTTGATGGCTAGATCCTGGGCTTCTTCTGGATTGCATCACGTAGTAATGAAGTACAACACTGAAACAGTCAATTAAACCTGGTTTCCATCAATATTTTAGAGGACAACGCAAGTTAGGTCTAGGTTAGGCCTGGGATTTGCCCTCATCAGACTCATACTTTCGCACACTTCACATACTCGTTGGACAGATCCTGGGTTTTTTTCTGGTTTGGATCACGTAGTAATGTGGTAACACACTGAAACAGTCGATTAAACCTGGTTTCGATCAATATTATTGAGGATAACGCATGTTAGGTCTAGGTCAGGTCTAGGATTTGCCCTCATCAGGCTCATACTTTCTCATATTTCTCATACTTCATGGCTGGATCCTGGGCTATTTCTGGATTGGATAACGTAGCACTGTCGTACCACACTGAAACAGTCAATTAAACCTGGTTTCGATTAATATTACAGAGAATAATTCATGTTAGGTCTGGGTTAGGCCTGGGATTTGCCTTATCAGGGTCATACTTTCGCATATTTCGCATACTTGATGGCTAGATCCTGGGCTTTTTCTGGATTGCATCACGTAGTAATGAAGTACAACACTGAAACAGTCAATTAAACCTGGTTTCCATCAATATTTTAGAGGACAACGCAAGTTAGGTCTAGGTTAGGCCTGGGATTTGCCCTCATCAGGATCATACTTTTGCAGTTTTAACATACATGTTCACCTGATCGAGGGTTTTTTCTGCTTTGGATCACGTAGTAAAGTGGTACCACACTGAAACAGTCCATTAAACCTGGTTTGCATCAATATTTTAAAGGATAACGCATGTTAGGTCTAGGTTAGCCCCGAGATTTTCACTCATCAGAATCATACTTTCGCATTCTTCACATACTTGTTGAACGGTTCCTGGGTTTTCTCTGGTTTCGATCACGTTGTAATGTGGGACCACACTGAAACAATCAATTAAACCTGGTCTTGATAAATATTTTAGAGGACAACGTATGTTAGGTCTGGGTTAGGTCTAGGATTTGCCCTCATCAGGCTCATACTTTCGCGTATTCCTCATACTTCATGGCTAGATCCTGGGCTATTTCTGGATTGGATCATGTAGTAATGTGGTACTACACTGAAACGGTCAATTAAACCTGGTTTCGCTCCATATTTTAGAAGATAACGCATGTTAGGCCTAGGTTAGGCCTGGGATTTGCCTTATCAGGGTCATACTTTCGCAGTTTTAACATGCATGTTGACCTGATCGAGTGTTTTTTCTGCTTTGGATCACGTAGTAAAGTGGTACCACAACTAAAACAGTCAATTAAACCTGGTTTCGATCACTATTTTAGAGGATAGTGCAAGTTAGGTCTGGGATAGGTCTGGGATTAGCCCTCATCAGACTCATACTTTCGCATATTTCTCATACTTGATGACTAGATCCTGGGCTTTTTCTGGATTGCATCACGTAGTAATGAAGTACAACACTGAAACAGTCAATTAAACCTGGTTTCGCTCAATATTTTAGAAGATAACGCATGTTAGGTCTAGGTTAGGCCTGGGATTTGCCCTCATCAGGGTCATACTTTCGCAGTTTTAACATGCATGTTGACCTGATCGAGGGTTTTTTCTGCTTTGGATCACGTAGTAAAGTGGTACCAGAACTAAAACAGTCAATTAAACCTGGTTTCGATCACTATTTTAGAGGATAACGCAAGTTAGGTCTGGGATAGGTCTGGGATTATCCCTCATCAGACTCATACTTTCGCACACTTCACATACTCGTTGACAAGATCCTGGGTTTTTTTCTGGTTTGGATCACGTAGTAATGAGGTACCACACTGAAACTGTCGGTTAAACCTGGTTTCGATCAATATTTTAGTGGATAACGCAAGTTAGGTCTGGGATAGGTCTGGGATTTGCCCTCATCAGACTCATACCTACGCACACTTCACATACTCGGTGAACAGATCCTGGGTTATTTTCCGGTTTGGATCACATAGTAATGTGGTACCAAACTGAAACAGTCAATTAAACCTGGTTTCCATTAATAGTTTAGAGGACAACGCATGTTAGGTCTAGGTTAGGCCTGGGATTTGCCCACATCAGGGTCATACTTTCGCAGTTTTAACATACATGTTGACCTGATCGAGGGTTTTTTTCTGGTTTGGATCTCGTAGTAATGTGGTACCACACTGAAACAGTCGGTTAAACCTGGTTTCGATCAATATTTTAGTGGATAACGCAAGTTAGGTCTGGGATAGGTCTGGGATTTGCCCTCATCAGACTCATACCTACGCACACTTCACATACTCGGTGAACAGATCCTGGGTTATTTTCCGGTTTGGATCACATAGTAATGTGGTACCAAACTGAAACAGTCAATTAAACCTGGTTTCCATCAATAGTTTAGAGGACAACGCATGTTAGGTCTAGGTTAGGCCTGGGATTTGCCCACATCAGGGTCATACTTTCGCAGTTTTAATATACATGTTGACCTGATCGAGGGTTTTTTCTGCTTTGGATCACGCAGTAAAGTGGTAACACACTGAAACAGTCCATTAAACCTGGTTTCGAACAATATTTTTTAGGATAACGCATGTTAGGTCTGGGATAGGTCTGGGATTTGCCCTCATCAGACTCATACCTACGCACACTTCACATACTCGGTGAACAGATCCTGGGTTATTTTCTGGTTTGGATCTCATAGTAATGTGGTACCAAACTGAAACAGTCAATTAAACCTGGTTTCCATCAATAGTTTAGAGGACAACGCATGTTAGGTCTAGGTTAGGCCTGGGATTTGCCCACATCAGGGTCATACTTTCGCAGTTTTAACATACATGTTGACCTGATCGTGGGTTTTTTTCTGGTTTGGATCACGTAGTAATGTGGTACCACACTGAAACTGTCGGTTAAACCTGGTTTCGATCAATATTTTAGTGGATAACGCAAGTTAGGTCTGGGATAGGTCTGGGATTTTCACTCATCAGACTCATACTTTCGCATTCTTCACATACTTGTTGAACGGATCCTGGGTTTTTACTGGTTTGGATCACGTAGTAATGTGGTACCACACTGAAACATTCAATTAAACCTGGTCTTGATAAATATTTTAGAGGATAACGCATGTTAGGTCTGGGATAGGTCTGGGATTTGCACTCATCAGACTCATACTTTCGCACGCCTCACATACTCGTTGAACAGATCCTGGGTGATTTTCTGGTTTGGATCTCATAGTAATGTGGTACCACACTCAAACAGTCGATTAAACCAGGTTTCGATCAATATTTTTGAGGATAACGCAAGTCAGGTCTAGGTTAGGCCTGGGATTTTCACTCATCAGACTCATACTTTCGCATTCTTCACATACTTGTTGAACGGATCCTGGGTTTTTTCTGGTTTGGATCACGTAGTAATGTGGGACCACACTGAAACAATCAATTAAACCTGGTCTTAATAAATATTTTAGAGGATAACGCATGTTAGGTCTGGGTTTGGTCTAGGATTTGCCCTCGTCAGGCTCATACTTTCGCATATTTCTCATACTTCATGGCTAGATCCTCGGCTATTTCTGGAGTGGATCACGTAGTAATGTGGTACCACACTGAAACAGTCAATTAAACCTGGTTTCGATCAATATTTTAGAGGATAACGCAAGTTAGGTCTGGGATAGGTCTGCGATTTGCCCTTATCAGGCTCATACCTTCGCATATTTCTCATACTTGGTGGCTAGATCCTGGGCTTTTTCTGGATTGCATCATATAGTAATGAAGTACAACACTGAAACAGTCAATTAAACCTGGTTTCCATCAATATCTTAGAGGACAACGCAAGTTAGGTCTGGCATAGGTCTGGGATTTGCCCTCATCAGGCTCATACTTTCGCATTTTTCACATACATGTTGAACAGATCCTGGGTTTTTTCTGGTTTGGTTCACGTAGTAATGTGATACCACACTGGAACATTCTATTAAACCTGGTCTTGATAAATATTTTAGAGGATAACGCATGTTAGGTTTGGGTTAGGTCTAGGATTTGCCCTCATCAGGCTCATACTTTCGCATATTTCTCATACTTCATGGCTGGATCCTGGGCTATTTCTGGATTGGATCACGTAGTAATGTGGTACCACACTGAAACAGTCAATTAAACCTGGTTTCCATCAATATTTTAGAGGATAACGCAAGTTAGGTCTGGGATAGGTCTGGGATTCGCCCTCATCAGGCTCATACTTTCGCGTTTTTCACATACTTGTTGAACTGGTCCTGGGATTTTTCTGGTTTGGATCACGTAGCAATGTGGAACCACACTGAAGCAGTCGACTAAACCTGGTTTCGATCAATATTTTAGAGGATAACGCAAGTTTGGTCTGGGATAGGTCTGGGATTTGCCCTCATCAGGCTCATACTTTCGCATTCTTCACATACTTGTTGAACGGATCCTGGGTTTTTTATGGTTTGGTTCACGTGGTAATGTGGTACCACACTGAAACATTCAATTAAACCTGGTCTTGATAAATATTTTAGAGGATAACGCATGTTAGGTCTGGGTTAGGACTAGGATTTGCCCCCATCAGGCTCATACTTTCGCATATTTCTCATACTTCATGGCTGGATCCTGGGCTATTTCTGGATTGGATCACGTAGTAATGTGGTACCACACTGAAACAGTCAATTAAACCTGGTTTCCATCAATATTTTAGAGGAAAACGCATGTTCGGTCTAGGTTAGGCCTGGGATTTACCCTCATCAGGGTCATACTTCCGCAGTTTTAACATACATGTTGACCTGATCGAGGGTTTTTTCTGCTTTGGATCACGTAGTGAAGTGGTACCGCACTGAAGCAGACCATTAAACCTGGTTTGGATCAATATTTTAGAGGATAACGCATGTTAGATTTGGGTTAGGTCTAGGATTTGCCCTCATCAGGCTCATACATTCGCATATTTCTCATACTTCATGGCTAGATCCTGGGCTGTTTCAGGATTGTATCACGTAGTAATGTGGTACCACGCTGAAACAGTCAATTAAAACTGGTTTCGATCAATATTTTAGAGGATAACGCAAGTTTGGTCTGGGATAGGTCTGGGATTTGCCCTCATCAGGCTCATACTTTCGCGTTTTTCACATACTTGTTGAACTGGTCCTCGGTTTTTTCTGGTTTGGATCACGTAGCAATGTGGTACCACACTGAAGCAGTCGATTAAACCTGGTTTCGATCAATATTTTAGAGGATAACGCAAGTTTGGTCTGGGATAGGTCTGGGATTTGCCCTCATCAGGCTCATACTTTCGCATTCTTCACATACTTGTTGAACGGATCCTGGGTTTTTTCTGGTTTGGATCACGTAGTAATGTGGGACCACACTGAAACAATCAATTAAACCTGGTCATGATCAATATTTTAGAGAATAATTCATGTTATGTCTAGGTTAGGTCTGGGATTTGCTCTCATCAGGCTCATTCCTTCGCATATTTCTCATACTTGATGGCTAGATCCTGGGCTATTTCTGGTTTGGATCACGTAGTAATGTGGTACCACACTGAAACAGTCAATTAAAACTGGTTTCGATCAATATTTTAGAGGATAACGCAAGTTTGGTCTGGGATAGGTTTGGGATTTGCTCTCATCAGGCTCATTCTTTCGCATATTTCTCATACTTAATGGCTAGATCCTGGGCTTTTTCCGGTTTGCATCACGTAGTAATGAAGTACAACACTGAAACAGTTAACTCAACCTGGTTTCCATCAATATTTTAGAGGACAACGCATGTTAGGTCTAGGTTAGGACTGGGATTTGCCCTCATCAGGGTCATACTTTCGCAGTTTTAACATACATGTTGACGTGATCGAGGGTTTGTTTTGCTTTGGATCACGTAGTAAAGTGGTACCACACTGAAACAGTCCATTAAACCTGGTTTGGATCAATATTTTAGAGGATAACGCATGTTAGGTCAAGGTTAGCCCTGTGATTTTCACTCATCAGACTCATACTTTCGCATTCTTCACATACTTGTTGAACGGATCCTAGGTTTTTTCTGGTTTGGTTCACGTAGTAATGTGGTACCACACTGGAACATTCAATTAAACCTGGTCTTGATAAATATTTTAGAGGATAACGCATGTTAGGTTTGGGTTAGGTCTAGGATTTGCCCTCATCAGGCTCATACATTCGCATATTTCTCATACTTCATGGCTAGATCCTGGGCTGTTTCAGGATTGTATCACGTAGTAATGTGGTACCACGCTGAAACAGTCAATTAAAACTGGTTTCGATCAATATTTTAGAGGATAACGCAAGTTTGGTCTGGGATAGGTCTGGGATTTGCCCTCATCAGGCTCATACTTTCGCGTTTTTCACATACTTGTTGAACTGGTCCTCGGTTTTTTCTGGTTTGGATCACGTAGCAATGTGGTACCACACTGAAGCAGTCGATTAAACCTGGTTTCGATCAATATTTTAGAGGATAACGCAAGTTTGGTCTGGGATAGGTCTGGGATTTGCCCTCATCAGGCTCATACTTTCGCATTCTTCACATACTTGTTGAACGGATCCTAGGTTTTTTCTGGTTTGGTTCACGTAGTAATGTGGTACCACACTGGAACATTCAATTAAGCCTGATTTCGATGAATATTTTAGAGGATAACGCAAGTTAGGTCTGGGATAGCTAAGGGATTCGCCCTCATCAGGCTCATACCTTCGCATATTTCTCATACTTGGTGGCTAGATCCTGGGCTTTTTCTGGATTGCATCATATAGTAATGAAGTACAACACTGAAACAGTCAATTAAACCTGGTTTCCATCAATATCTTAGAGGACAACGCAACTTAGGTCTGGGATAAGTCTGGGATTTGCCCTCATCAGACTCATACTTTCGCACACTTCACATACTCGTTGAACAGATCCTGGGTTATTTTCCGGTTTGGATCACATAGTAATGTGGTACCACACTGAAACAGTCGATTAAACCAGGTTTCGATCAATATTTTTGAGGATAACGCATGTTAGGTCTAGGTTAGGCCTGGGATTTTCACTCATCAGACTCATACTTTCGTATTCTTCGATCCTGGGTTTCTTCTGGTTTGGATTACGTAGTAATGAGGGACCACACTGAAACAATCAAATAAACCTGGTCTTGATAAATATTTTAGAGGATAAAGCATGTTAGGTCTGCGTTAGGTCTAGGATTTGCCCTCGTCAGGCTCAACCTTTCGCATATTTCTCATACTTCATGACAAGATCCTGGGCTATTTCTGGATTGGATCACGTAGTAATGTGGTACCACACTGAAACAGTCGATTAAACCAGGTTTCGATCAATATTTTTGAGGATAACGCAACTTAGGTCTGGGATAGGTCTGGGATTTGCCCTCGTCAGGCTCATACTTTCGCGTTTTTCACATACTTGTTCAACAGATCCTGGGTTTTTCCGGTTTGGGTTACGTAGTAGTGTGGTACCACACTGAAACAGTCGATTAAACCTGGTTTCGATAAATATTTTTGAGGATAACGCATGTTAGGTCTAGGTAAGGCCGGGGATTTTCACTCAGCAGACTCGTACTTTCGCATTCTTCACATACTTGTTGAACGGATCCTGGGTTTTTACTGGTTTGGATCACATAGTAATGTGGTACCACACTGAAACATTCAATTAAGCCTGGTTTGGATCAATATTTTAGAGGACAACGCATGTTAGGTCTGGGTTAGGTCTAGGATTTGCCCCCATCAGGCTCATACTTTCGCATATTTCTCATACTTCATGGCTGGATCCTGGGCTATTTCTGCTTTGGATCACGTAGTAAAGTGGTACCACACTGAAACAGTCCATTAAACCTGATTAGGATCAATATTTTAGAGGATAACGCATGTTAGGTCTAGGTTAGCCCTGGGATTTGCCCTCATCAGGCTCATACTTTCGCGTTTTTCACATACTTGTTGAACAGATCCTGGGTTTTTTCCGGTTTGGGTAACGTAGTAGTGTGGTACCACACTGAAACAGTCGATTAAACCTGGTTTCGATCAATATTTTTGAAGATAACGCATGTTAGGTCTAGGTTAGGCAGGGGATTTTCACTCATCAGACTCATACTTTCGCATTCTTCACATACTTGTTGAACGGATCGTGGGTTTTTTCTGGTTTGGATCACATAGTAATGTGGTACCACACTGAAACAGTCGATTAAACCAGGTTGCGATCAATATTTTTGAGGATAACGCATGTTAGGTCTAGGTTAGGCCTGGGATTTTCACTCATCAGACTCATACTTTCGCATTCTTCACATACTTGTTGAACGGATCCTGGGTTTTTTCTGGTTTGGATTACGTATTAATGTGGGACCACACTGAAACAATCAAATAAACCTGGCCTTGATAAATATTTTAGAGGATAACGCATGTTAGGTCTGCGTTAGGTCTAGGATTTGCCATCGTCAGGCTCATACTTTCGCATATTTCTCATACTTCATGGCTAGATCCTGGGTTATTTCTGGATTGGATCACGTAGTAATGTGGTACCACACTGAAACAGTCGATTAAACCAGGTTTCGATCAATATTTTTGAGGATAAAGCAAGTTAGGTCTGGGATAGGTCTGGGATTTGCCCTCATCAGGCTCATTCTTTCGCATATTTCTCATACTTGATGGCTAGATCCTGGGCTTTTTCTGGATTGCATCACGTAGTAATGAAGTACAACACTGAAACAGTCAATTAAACCTGGTTTCCATCAATATTTTAGAGGACAACGCATGTTAGGTCTAGGTAAGGCCTGGGATTTGCCCTCATCAGGGTCATACTTTCGCAGTTTTAACATACATGTTGACCTGATCGAGGGTTCTTAATGCTTTGGATTACGTAGTAAAGTGGTACCACCCTGGAACAGTCCATTAAACCTGGTTTGGATCAATATTTTAGAGGATAACGCATGTTAGGTTTGGGTTAGGTCTAGGATTTGCCCTCATCGGGCTCATACATTCGCGTTTTTCACATACTTGTTGAACAGATCCTGGATTTTTTCCTGTTTGGGTCACGTAGTAGTGCGGTACCACACTGAAACAGTCGATTAAACCAGGTTTCGATCAATATTTTTGAGGATAACGCATGTTAGGTCTAGGTTAGCCCAGGGATTATCACTCATCAGACTCATACTTTCGCATTCTTCACATACTTGTTGAACGGATCCTGGGTTTTTTCTGGTTTGGATCACGTAGTAATGTGGGACCACACTGAAACAATCAATTAAACCTGGTCATGATAAATATTTTAGAGGATAACGCATGTTAGGTCTGGGTTTGGTCTAGGATTTGCCCTCGTCAGGCTCATACTTTCGCATATTTCTCATACTTCATGACAAGATCCTGGGCTATTTCTGGATTGGATCACGTAGTAATGTGGTACCACACTGAAACAGTCGATTAAACCAGGTTTCGATCAATATTTTTGAGGATAACGCAACTTAGGTCTGGGATATGTCTGGGATTCGCCCTCATCAGCCTCATACTTTCGCACACTTCGCGTACTCGTTTAACAGATCCTGGGTTTTTTCAGGTTTGGTTCATATAGAAATGTGGTACCACACTGAAACATTCAATTAAACCTGGTCTTGATAAATATTTTAGAGGATAACGCATGTTAGGTTTGGGTTAGGTCTAGGATTTGCCCTCATCAGGCTTATACTTTCGCATATTTCTCATACTTCATGGCTAGATCCTGGGCTATTTCTGGATTGGATCACGTAGTAATGTGGTAACACACTGAAACATTCAATGAAACCTGGTCTGGATAAATATTTTAGAGGATAACGCATCTTAGGTCTGTGTTAGCTCTAAGATTTGCCCTCCTCAGGCTCACAGTTTCGCGTTTTTCGCATACTTGTTGAACAGATCCTGGGTTTTCTCTGGTTTGGATCACGAAGTAGTGAGGTACCACACTGAAACTGTCCATTAAACCTGGTTCCGCTCAATATCTTAGAAGATAACGCATGTTAGGTCTAGGTTAGGCCTGGGATTTGCCCTCATCAGGGTCATACTTTCGCAGTTTTAACATGCATGTTGACCTGATCGAGGGTTTTTTCTGCTTTGGATCACGTAGTAAAGTGGTACCACACTAAAACAGTCAATTAAACCTGGTTTCGATCAATATTTTTGAGGATAACGCATGTTAGGTCTACGTTAGGCCGGGGATTTTCACTCAGCAGACTCGTACTTTCGCATTCTTCACATACTTGTTGAACGGATCCTGGGTTTTTACTGGTTTGGATCACATAGTAATGTGGTACCACACTGAAACATTCAATTAAGCCTGGTTTGGATCAATATTTTAGAGGACAACGCATGTTAGGTCTGGGTTAGGTCTAGGATTTGCCCCCATCAGGCTCATACTTTCGCATATTTCTCATACTTCATGGCTGGATCCTGGGCTATTTCTGCTTTGGATCACGTAGTAAAGTGGTACCACACTGAAACAGTCCATTAAACCTGATTTGGATCAATATTTTAGAGGATAACGCATGTTAGGTCTAGGTTAGCCCTGGGATTTGCCCTCATCAGGCTCATACTTTCGCGTTTTTCACATACTTGTTGAACAGATCCTGGGTTTTTTCCGGTTTGGGTCACGTAGTAGTGTGGTACCACACTGAAACAGTCGATTAAACCTGGTTTCGATCAATATTTTTGAGGATAACGCATGTTAGGTCTAGGTTAGTCCGGGGATTTTCACTCATCAGACTCATACTTTCGCATTCTTCACATACTTGTTGAACGGATCGTGGGTTTTTTCTGGTTTGGGTCACATAGTAATGTGGTACCACACTGAAACAGTCGATTAAACCAGGTTGCGATCAGTATTTTTGAGGATAACGCATGTTAGGTCTAGGTTAGGCCTGGGATTTTCACTCATCAGACTCATACTTTCGCATTCTTCACATACTTGTTGAACGGATCCTGGGTTTTTTCTGGTTTGGATTACATATTAATGTGGGACCACTCTGAAACAATCAAATAAACCTGGCCTTGATAAATATTTTAGAGGATAACGCATGTTAGGTCTGCGTTAGGTCTAGGATTTGCCATCGTCAGGCTCATTCTTTCGCATATTTCTCATACTTGATGGCTAGATCCTGGGCTTTTTCTGGATTGCATCACGTAGTAATGAAGTACAACACTGAAACAGTCAATTAAACCTGGTTTCCATCAATATTTTAGAGGACAACGCATGTTAGGTCTAGGTAAGGCCTGGGATTTGCCCTCATCAGGGTCATACTTTCGCAGTTTTAACATACATGTTGACCTGATCGAGGGTTCTTAATGCTTTGGATCACGTAGTAAAGTGGTACCACCCTGGAACAGTCCATTAAACCTGGTTTCGATTAATACTTTAGAGGATATTGCCGTTTATGTCTCGGTTAGGTCTGGGATTTGCCCTCATCTGGCTCGTACTTTCGCATTTTTCGCATACTTGTTGGCCAGATCCTGGGTTTTTCCTGGTTTGTATCCCGTAATAATGACATTCCTCACCGAAACAGTCAATTAAACCCTGTTTCGATTAATACTTTAGAGGATATTGCCGGTTATATCTCGGTTAGGTCTGGGATTTGCCCTCATCTGGCCCGTACTTTCGCATTTTTCGCATACTCGAATGGCCAGATCCTGTGTTCTTCTATTGTTAGGATCACGTAGTAATGTGGTACCACACTGAAACAGTCAATTAAACCTGGTTGCGACTAAAATTTTACAGGATAACGCAGGTTATGTCTCGGTTAGTTCTGGTATTTGCAATCATCTGGCTCATACTTTCGCATTTTTCGCATACTTGTTGGCCAGACCCTGGGCTTTTTCTGGTTTGGATCATGTAGTAATGTGGTACCACACTGAAACAGTCAATAAAAACTGGTTCCGATTAGTGTTTTAGAGGATAACGCTGGTTATGTCTGGGTTAGTTCTGGTATTTGCAATCATCTTGCTCATACATTCGCTTTTTCCGCATACTTGTTGGCCAGATGCTGGGTTTTTTCTGGTTTGGACCACGTAGTAATGAGGTACCTCACTGAAACAGTCAATAAAAGCTGGTTCCGATTAGTGTTTTAGAGGATAACGCCGGTTATATCTCGGTTAGGTCTGGGATTTGCACTCATCTGGTTCGTACCTTCGCATTTTTCCCATACTTGTTGGCCAGATCCTGGCCTTTTTCTGGCTTGGACCAAGTAGTAATGTGGGACCACACAGAAACAGTCAATTAAACCTGGTTGCGATTAATATTTTAGAGGATAACGCCGTTTATGTCTCGGTTAGGTCTGGGATTTGCCCCCATCTGGCTCGTACTTTCGCATTTTTCGCATACTTGTTGGCAAGATCCGGGCCTTTTTCTGGTTTGTATGACGTAGTAATGAGGTACCTCACTGAAACAGTCAATAAAAGCTGGTTCCGAATAGTATTTTAGAGGATAACTCTGGTTATGTCTGGGTTCGTTCTGGTATTTGCAATCATCTTGCTCATACTTTCGCTTTTTTCGCATACTTGTTGGCCAGATGCTGGGTTTTTTCTGGTTTGGACCACGTAGTAATGAGGTACCTCACTGAAACAGTCAATAAAAGCTGGTTCCGATTAGTGTTTTAGAGGATAACGCCGGTTATATCTCGGTTTGGTCTGGGATTTGCACACATCTGGTTCGTACCTTCGCATTTTTCGCATACTTGTTGGCCAGATCCTGGCCTTTTTCTGGTTTGTATCACGTAGTAATGTGGTACCACACTGAAACAGTCAATAGAAGCTGGTTCCGAATAGTATTTCAGAGGATAACGCTGGCTATGTCTGGGTTAGTTCTGGTATTTGCAATCATCTGGCTCATACTTTCGCGATTTTCGCATATTTGTTGGCCAGATCCTGGGTTTTTTCTGGTTTGGATCCCGTAGTAATGAGGTTCCACACCTGAAGAGTCAATTGAACCTGTTTGCGATTAATATTTTAGCGGATAACGCCGGTTATGTCTCGGTTAGGTCTGGGATTTGCCCTCATCTGGCTCGTACATTCGCATTTTTCGCATACTTATTAGCAAGATCCTGGCCTTTTTCTGGTTTGTGCCACGTAGTAATGCGGTACTACACCGAAATAGTCAATTAAATCTGGTTGCGATTAATATTTTAGAGGATAACGCTGGTTATGTCTCGGTTAGGTCTGGGATTTGCCCTCATCTGATCCGTACTTTCGCATTTTTCCCATACTTGTTGGCCAGATCCTGGCCTTTTTCTGGCTTGGACCAAGTAGTAATGTGGGACCACACCGAAGCAGTCAATTAAACCTGGTTTCGATTAATACTTTAGAGGATATTGCCGTTTATGTCTCGGTTAGGTCTGGGATTTGCCCTCATCTGGCTCGTACTTTTTTTTTTTTTTTTTTTTTTTTTTTTTTTTTTTTTTTTTTTTTTTTTTTTTTTTTTTTGTCGTGGGGAAAATCTTCGAAAGACTCCCTCCCACCTCCTTGGGGAGAGGTGGGAGGGGTGTGTGGGATTCCCCGCGCCCGTACAACGACAGGCGCGGGACCTACCCACTAAAAACCCCACGGTGACCCTTCGGCACGCTTTGGGAGGATACCGGGAATCGCTCGAAGCATTCTTCCGGTATCCTCCCCGTGCCCGCGCTTTCGCGCCCATCCCCCGGGGGGACAATCGGTCCCCCCAGTAGACACACAGCCTCATAGCGGCGGGACGGGGCCACTCCATCCCGCCGCTATCCGTCCCGGGGCCGCGTTTAGTGACGGCTGCGAGCCCCAACTCGCAACCGCCCGCGACCCCGTTTCCACCCCTCGGCGGCCGGGCGTTCATCGCCGCACCAGACCGCCGAGGGTGCCTCCCCTTGCGTTGGACCGGTAGGGGGAGGCACTCCTACCCCCAACCGTCCGACCCGGCGCCGCCTGGCGGGAGGAGGGTCCCCTCAGGACCCCCCTCCCAGCCTAGGTCATCCGCCACGCCGAGGCGGCCGCCCGCGACGCCTCGCGACCGGGCGACGACCTCGGGCCACCGCACGAGCGCGAGCTTCAGCGCGCCGCTGAAGCTCGCGCTCCCTCCCCGCGGCCTCCTTCTGCAACATTACGTTCTCGCAGAAGGAGGCCACGGCCCTCCACTTCTCCTCGCTGCCGAGCATGGCGCGCACCACGCCCGGCAGCGAGACATCCCGCCCGACAACGCCGACCAGGACACGGCGCTCCCCCTCCCACGCGGGGCATACCTCCAGGGTATGATCCGCCGTGTCCTGCTCAGCGTCGCAGTGGCAGCAACGCGCCGTCGGCTCCTTCCCTATCCGGCACAGGTATCTTCCGAAGCTGCCATGCCCGGAAAATACCTGTGCCAGCCGGTAGGTGAGGCTGCCATGGCCTCTGTCCAGCCACTCCTTCAGGAGCGGCCGAACAGCCCCGACAGTCCGGTGCCCCGCGGTTGGCAGAGCCAGCCGCTCCTGCCACGCGAGCAACACGGACTGCCGGGCCTGGCGCTTCAAATCGCCCCAAGCAGGTTCCTGCCCGCCCGGGACCGCCCCCACCCCCGCGCGACGGTCGACGCGGTGCCGGTACATCACCGCGTGCGACCGCGCGAGCAGGTCCATGGGCGGCATCCCCGCTAGAACCGTCGCCGCCTCATGTGACATGGTCCGATACCCGCGGACGACCCTGAGCGCCATGCGCCTCTGCACCCGACGCAGCATAGTCATGCTGCGCCGGGAGGCAGCCAGGTCGTCCGCCCAGACGGGGGCCCCGTATAGGGCCACCGACTGGACCATTGCCACATAGAGGCGACGAACTCGGCCCGCCGGGCCCCCCAGGTTGGGCAGGATCCGGCCCAGAGCCGCAACCATCCTTTCCAACCGGGGGACCAGGCAGCGGAAATGCTTCTCGAAACGCCAGTGGCTATCGAGGATCAGCCCCAGATACCTGATCTGGGGCTTCACCTCGATGTCAGCCCCACCCACCCGAATCAGAGGGGGTGGCGGATCCTGCCGAGGTGAATGAAACGCAATCACCTCGGTCTTATGGACCGCCACCGTCATCCCCATCCCCCTGATACGGTCGACGACGCGTTGCGACCCCTCCACCGCGCGACGCATGGCCCTCCCCCAGTGCGCCCCGACGGCCAGCACCAGTGTGTCATCCGCATAACACACCGTGCTGACGCCGTCGGGGAGGCCGGCCCGCAACACCGAGTCGTACGCGATGTTCCACAGGAGTGGCCCGAGGACCGACCCCTGCGGAACACCGCAGTACACCTCCCTCCGCATATCACCATCCCGGCCCGGATACTCGATCCACCTGCCGCGGAGATAATCCCCGACGACCGCCCTGAGACAAGGGGGGACTCGATGATATTCGAGCCCCCTCCTTATCTCTTCCCAGGGGAGGGTGTTAAAGGCATTGGCAATATCCAAGGATATTGCCAATGCCACCCCTCCCCGGGAGACGGCCGCCTCCGAGAGGGCCCTCACACGACCTATCGCGTCGATAGTCGATCGGCCCCCCCGGAAACCGAACTGGCAGTCGGCCAGACCGGGATCACCCCGCGACAGGTGCTCGACGAGGCGGGCAGCAATCACACGCTCGAAGAGCTTGCCCACCTCGTCGAGGAGACAAATGGGCCGGTATGCGGAGGGAGACTCCGCGGGCCGACCCTCCTTCCGGAGGAGGACCATCCTCGCCACCTTCCAACTGGGGGGGAATCGCCCGTCCCTCAGGCAGCGGTCGAACAACCGCCTGAGGTCGGCCCCAAGGACGCCCTGGGTCAAGACCCAAACCCGGCCGGGCACACCATCCGGACCCGGGGCCGTGTTACGAACCCCGAGCCGTCTGATGGCCGCTGCCAGCTCCTCCTGCGTGACCCCCAGCTCGGCCGTCCACTCCACTGGGACAGCCGCCGCCGCCGGAGGACGCGGTCCCCTCTCCCCAATTGGGAAGAGTGTATTGACCACGTCCTCCAGCAGCCGGGGGTCAAGACCCTCGGTGACGGGGGGCGCCCACGGGCGGAGCTTATTCAGCACCACCTTATATGGGCGCCCCCATGGATCGTCATCAAGGGTCTGGAGGAGCTCCTTCCATGCCTGGGTCTTGGCCCGTTTGATGGCGACCTGCAGAGCAACCCGCGCCACGCGGTATGCTCCATACAGGTCATCAGCTGCCCTCGCTCGCGCCACGCCGTCGCCTGTACGTTGACGACGGCGCGCGCGGGTGTACTGGCGTCGGGCGCGGACAGTCGCGACTCGCAACTCCGCGATCGCGTCCGACCACCAGTACACCGCCCGGCGAGGAGAAGCCCGCCCGACCCGAGGCATCGCCGCGTCGCAAATACCCGCGACCAATGCTCCGAGCCGGGCGACCTCCTCCTCTATGCTCGGCAACTCGGCCGCTCCCTGCGGCCAAGTTGCAGCGAGGGCAGCTGCCATCAGGGCGTCCTTGTCCAGGCGCCGAAGCGCCCAGCGGCGTGGTGGGGTGCCACGCAGGCGGCCGTGTCGGGATGCACTCGCGGCGGCAGAGACCTCCATCCGGATGTACCGGTGATCGGAGAGTGTCTCTGCCCCCGCGACCACGTGCCAACCCGACACCATGCGCACGGCGTTGGGGGTCGCGAATCCAACATCCACGATGGACCCCCCATATCGCCGCACGCATGTGTGCTCCGACCCCCGGTTCAATACCCGGAGGTCGAGCCCCGCCGCCCAATCGCCCAGGATCCCGCCGCGAACGGAGGTCCTGGGGGATCCCCAAGCCACCGACTTGGCATTAAAATCCCCCAGGACCAGCACCGGCCGGGCCGCGTAGCGCTGCACGCATGCCGCGACCTCGGCCAAGTACAGCTCGAACGCAGCGTGACCGCTACGGGGCGAAATGTAGCACCCCACCACAGCGACTCCCCCCCAGTCCACGGCGACGAATCCCCGACCGCGCTCCAACAAGGAGAACGGTGGGGACCCGTCGCCCCCTCCCCATACCGTCGCCACCAAGCCATCCGCGTCGCCCACCCAATGAGGGTGATCAGGGACGCGGTACGGCTCGGCGGCGACCGCCAGGCCAACCCCCCACTCCGCGAGGACTTGGGACATCAAGTCCTGTGCCGCGCGGCAGTGGTTGAGGTTGGCCTGGAGGAGGAGGCGGGGCGGCATTAATTAATGGCCGCGCCAGCCTCCTCCCGGCCGTCCGTCCCCGTAGCACCGTCCACCTCCATGGAGGACGATGCCACCGCCCTCGGCACCGGAGCCGGTGCAGCATCTGGCTCGTACTTTCGCATTTTTCGCATACTTGTTGGCCAGATCCTGGGTTTTTCCTGGTTTGTATCCCGTAATAATGACATTCCACACCGAAACAGTCAATTAAACCCTGTTCCGATTAGTGTTTTAGAGGATATTGCCGGTTATATCTCGGTTAGGTCTGGGATTTGCCCTCATCTGGCCCGTACTTTCGCATTTTTCGCATACTTGAATGGCCAGATGCTGGGTTTTTTCTGGTTTGGACCAGGTAGTAATGAGGTACCTCACTGAAACAGTCAATAAAAGCTGGTTCCGATTAGTGTTTTAGAGGATAACGCCGGTTATATCTCGCTTAGGTCTGGGATTTGCACTCATCTGGTTCGTACCTTCGCATTTTTCGCATACTTGTTGGCCAGATCCTGGCCTTTTTCTGGTTTGTATCACGTAGTAATGTGGTACCACACTGAAACAGTCAATAGAAGCTGGTTCCGAATAGTATATTAGAGGATAACGCTGGCTATGTCTGGGTTAGTTCTGGTATTTGCAATCATCTGGCTCATACTTTCGCGTTTTTCGCATATTTGTTGGCCAGATCCTGGGTTTTTTCTGGTTTGGATCCCGTAGTAATGAGGTTCCACACCTGAAGAGTCAATTGAACCTGTTTGCGATTAATATTTTAGAGGATAACGCCGGTTATGTCTCGGTTAGGTCTGGGATTTGCCGTCATCTGGCCCGTAATTTCGCGTTTCTCGCATACTTGTTCGCAAGATCCTGGGCTTTTTCTGGTTTGTGTCACGTAGTAATGCGGTACCACACCGAAACAGTCAATTAAACCTTGGTTGCGATTAATATTTTAGAGGATAACGCAGGTTATGTCTCGGTTAGGTCTGGCTTTTGCCCTCATCTGGCTCGTACTTTCGCATCTTTCGCATACTTGTTGGCCAGATCCTGGCCTTTTTCTGGTTTGTATCACGTAGTAATGTGGTACCACACTGAAACAGTCAATAGAAGCTGGTTCCGAATAGTATTTTAGAGGTTAACGCTGGCTACGTCTGGGTTAGTTCTGGTATTTGCAATCATCTGGCTCATACTTTCGCGATTTTCGCATATTTGTTGGCCAGATCCTGGGTTTTTTCTGGTGTGGATCCCGTAGTAATGTGGTACCACACTGAAACAGTCAACAAAAACTGGTTCCGATTAATGTTTTAGAGGATAACGCTGGTTATGTCTGGGTTAGTTCTGGTATTTGCAATCATCTTGCTCATACTTTCGCTTTTTTCGCATACTTGTTGGCCAGATGCTGGGTTTTTTCTGGTTTGGACCACGTAGTAATGAGGTACCTCACTCAAACGGTCAATAAAAGCTGGTTCCGATTAGTGTTTTAGAGGATAACGCCGGTTATATCTCGGCTAGGTCTCGGATTTGCCCTCATCTGGCTCGTACCATCGCATTTTTCCCATACTTGTTGGCCAGATCCTGGCCTTTTTCTGGCTTGGACCAAGTAGTAATGTGGGACCACACTGAAACAGTCAATTAAACCTGGTTTCGATTAATATTTTAGAGGATAACGCCGTTTATGTCTCGGTTAGGTCTGGGATTTGCCCTCATCTGGCTCGTACTTTCGCATTTTTCGCATACTTGTTGGCCAGATCCTGGCCTTTTTCTGGTTTGTCTCACGTAGTAATGAGGTACCTCACTGAAACAGTCAATAAAAGCTGGTTCCGAATAGTATTTTGGAGGATAACTCTGGTTATGTCTGGGTTCGTTCAGGTATTTGCAATCATCTTGCTCATACTTTGTTTTTTTCGCATACTTGTTGGCCAGATGCTGGGTTTTTTCTGGTTTGGACCACGTAGTAATGAGGTACCTCACTGAAACAGTCAATAAAAGCTGGTTCCGATTAGTGTTTTAGAGGATAACGCCGGTTATATCTCGGTTAGGTCTGGGATTTGCACTCATCTGGTTCGTACCTTCGCATTTTTCGCATACTTGTTGGCCAGATCCTGGCCTTTTCCTGGTTTGTATCAGGTAGTAATGTGGTACCACACTGAAACAGTCAATAGAAGCTGGTTCCGAATAGTATTTTAGAGGATAACGCTGGCTATGTCTGGGTTAGTTCTGGTATTTGCAATCATCTGGCTCATACTTTTGCCTTTTTTCGCATATTTGTTGGCCAGATCCTGGGTTTTTTCTGGTTTGGATCCCGTAGTAATGAGGTTCCACACCTGAAGAGTCAATTGAACCTGTTTGCGATTAATATTTTAGAGGATAACGCCGGTTATGTCTCGGTTAGGTCTGGGATTTGCCCTCATCTGGCTCGTACCATCGCATTTTTCCCATACTTGTTGGCCAGATCCTGGCCTTTTTCTGGCTTGGACCAAGTAGTAATGAGGTACCTCACTGAAACAGTCAATAAAAGCTGGTTCCGATTAGTGTTTTAGAGGATAACGCCGGTTATATCTCGGTTAGGTCTGGGATTTGCCCTCATCTGGCCCGTACTTTCGCATTTTTCGCATACTTGAATGGCCAGATCCTGTGTTCTTCTATTGTTAGGATCACGTAGTAATGTGGTACCACACTGAAACAGTCAATTAAACCTTGGTTGCGATTAATATTTTAGAGGATAACGCAGGTTATGTCTCGGTTAGGTCTGGGTTTTGCCCTCATCTGGCTCGTACTTTCGCATTTTTCGCATAGTTGTTGGCCAGATCCTGGCCTTTTTCTGGTTTGTATCACGTAGTAATGTGGTACCACACTGAAACAGTCAATAGAAGCTGGTTCCGAATAGTATTTTAGAGGATAACGCTGGCTATGTCTGGGTTAGTTCTGGTATTTGCAATCATCTGGCTCATACTTTCGCGTTTTTCGCATATTTGTTGGCCAGATCCTGGGTTTTTTCTGGTTTGGATCCCGTAGTAATGAGGTTCCACACCTGAACAGTCAATTAAACCTGGTTGCGATTAATATTTTAGAGGATAACGCAGGTTATGTCTCGGTTAGGTCTGGGTTTTGCCCTCATCTGGCTCGTACTTTCGCATTTTTCGCATACTTGTTGGCCAGATCCTGGCCTTTTTCTGGTTTGTATCACGTAGTAATGAGGTACCTCACTGAAACAGTCAATAAAAGCTGGTTCCGATTAGTGTTTTAGAGGATAACGCCGGTTATATCTCGGTTAGGTCTGGGATTTGCACTCATCTGGTTCGTACCTTCGCATTTTTCGCATACTTGTTGGCCAGATCCTGGCCTTTTTCTGGTTTGTATCACGTAGTAATGTGGTACCACACTGAAACAGTCAATAAAAGCTGGTTCCGAATAGTATTTCAGAGGATAACGCTGGCTATGTCTGGGTTAGTTCTGGTATTTGCAATCATCTGGCTCATACTTTCGCGATTTTCGCATATTTGTTGGCCAGATCCTGGGTTTTTTCTGGTTTGGATCCCGTAGTAATGAGGTTCCACACCTGAAGAGTCAATTGAACCTGTTTGCGATTAATATTTTAGAGGATAACGCCGGTTATGTCTCGGTTAGGTCTGGGATTTGCCCTCATCTGGCTCGTACATTCGCATTTTTCGCATACTTATTAGCAAGATCCTGGCCTTTTCCTGGTTTGTGCCACGTAGTAATGCGGTACTACACCGAAACAGTCAATTAAATCTGGTTGCGATTAATATTTTAGAGGATAACGCTGGTTATGTCTCGGTTAGGTCTGGGATTTGCCCTCATCTGGCTCGTACTTTCGCATTTCTCGCATACTTGTTGGCCAGATCCTGCCCTTTTTCTGGTTTGTATCACGTAGTAATGTGGTACCACACTGAAACAGTCAATAGAAGCTGGTTCCGAATAGTATTCTAGAGGATAACGCTGGCTATGTCTGGGTTAGTTCTGGTATTTGCAATCATCTTGCTCATACTTTCGCTTTTTTCGCATACTTGTTGGCCGGATGCTGGGTTTTTTCTGGTTTGGACAACGTAGTAATGAGGTACCTCACTGAAACAGTCAATAAAAGCTGGTTCCGATTAGAGTTTTAGAGGATAACGCTGGTTATGTCTGGGTTAGTTCTGGTATTTGCAATCATCTGGCTCATGCTTTGGCGTTTTTCTCATATTTGTTGGCCAGATCCTGGGTTTTTTCTGGTTTGGATTCCGTAGTAATGAGGTGCCACACCGAAACAGTCAATTAAACCTGGTTGCGAATAATATTTTAGAGGATAACGCAGGTTATGTATCGGTTAGTTCTGGGATTTGCCGTCATCTGGCCCGTAATTTCGCGTTTCTCGCATACTTGTTCGCAAGATCCTGGGCTTTTTCTGGTTTGTGTCACGTAGTAATGCGGTACCACACCGAAACAGTCAATTAAACCTTGGTTGCGATTAATATTTTAGAGGATAACGCAGGTTATGTCTCGGTTAGGTCTGGGTTTTGCCCTCATCTGGCTCGTACTTTCGCATCTTTCGCATACTTGTTGGCCAGATCCTGGCCTTTTTCTGGTTTGTATCACGTAGTAATGTGGTACCACACTGAAACAGTCAATAGAAGCTGGTTCCGAATAGTATTTTAGAGGATAACGCTGGCTACGTCTGGGTTAGTTCTGGTATTTGCAATCATCTGGCTCATACTTTCGCGTTTTTCGCATATTTGTTGGCCAGATCCTGGGTTTTTCTGGTGTGGATCCCGTAGTAATGTGGTACCACACTGAAACAGTCAACAAAAACTGGTTCCGATTAATGTTTTAGAGGATAACGCTGGTTATGTCTGGGTTAGTTCTGGTATTTGCAATCATCTTGCTCATACTTTCGCTTTTTTCGCATACTTGTTGGCCAGATGCTGGGTTTTTTCTGGTTTGGACCACGTAGTAATGAGGTACCTCACTGAAACGGTCAATAAAAGCTGGTTCCGATTAGTGTTTTAGAGGATAACGCCGGTTATATCTCGGCTAGGTGTCGGATTTGCCCTCATCTGGCTCGTACCATCGCATTTTTCCCATACTTGTTGGCCAGATCCTGGCCTTTTTCTGGCTTGGACCAAGTAGTAATGTGGGACCACACTGAAACAGTCAATTAAACCTGGTTTCGATTAATATTTTAGAGGATAACGCCGTTTATGTCTCGGTTAGGTCTGGGATTTGCCCTCATCTGGCTCGTACTTTCGCATTTTTCGCATACTTGTTGGCCAGATCCTGGCCTTTTTCTGGTTTGTCTCACGTAGTAATGAGGTACCTCACTGAAACAGTCAATAAAAGCTGGTTCCGGTTAGTATTTTGGAGGATAACTCTGGTTATGTCTGGGTTCGTTCTGGTATTTGCAATCATCTTGCTCATACTTTGTTTTTTTCGCATACTTGTTGGCCAGATGCTGGGTTTTTTCTGGTTTGGACCACGTAGTAATGAGGTACCTCACTGAAACAGTCAATAGAAGCTGGTTCCGATTAGTGTTTTAGAGGATAACGCCGGTTATATCTCGGTTAGGTCTGGGATTTGCACTCATCTGGTTCGTACCTTCGCATTTTTCGCATACTTGTTGGCCAGATCCTGGCCTTTTTCTGGTTTGTATCAGGTAGTAATGTGGTACCACACTGAAACAGTCAATAGAAGCTGGTTCCGAATAGTATTTTAGAGGATAACGCTGGCTATGTCTGGGTTAGTTCTGGTATTTGCAATCATCTGGCTCATACTTTCGCCTTTTTTCGCATATTTGTTGGCCAGATCCTGGGTTTTTTCTGGTTTGGATCCCGTAGTAATGAGGTTCCACACCTGAAGAGTCAATTGAACCTGTTTGCGATTAATATTTTAGAGGATAACGCCGGTTATGTCTCGGTTAGGTCTGGGATTTGCCCTCATCTGGCTCGTACCATCGCATTTTTCCCATACTTGTTGGCCAGATCCTGGCCTTTTTCTGGCTTGGACCAAGTAGTAATGAGGTACCTCACTGAAACAGTCAATAAAAGCTGGTTCCGATTAGTGTTTTAGAGGATAACGCCGGTTATATCTCGGTTAGGTCTGGGATTTGCACTCATCTGGTTCGTACCTTCGCATTTTTCGCATACTTGTTGGCCAGATCCTGGCCTTTTTCTGGTTTGTATCACGTAGTAATGTGGTACCACACTGAAACAGTCAATAGAAGCTGGTTCCGAATAGTATTTTAGAGGATAACGCTGGCTATGTCTGGGTTAGTTCTGGTATTTGCAATCGTCTGGCGCATACTTTCGCGTTTTTCGCATATTTGTTGGCCAGATCCTGGGTTTTTTCTGGTTCGGATCCCGTAGTAATGAGGTACCTCACTGAGACGGTCAATAAAAGCTGGTTCCGATTAGTGTTTTAGAGGATAACGCCGGTTATATCTCGGTTAGGTCTCGGATTTGCCCTCATCTGGCTCGTACCTTCGCATTTTTCCCATACTTGTTGGCCAGATCCGGGCCTTTTTCTGGCTTGGACCAAGTAGTAATGTGGGACCACACTGAAACAGTCAATTAAACCTGGTTGCGATTAATATTTTAGAGGATAACGCCGTTTATGTCTCGGTTAGGTCTGGGATTTGCCCTCATCTGGCTCGTACTTTCGCATTTTTCGCATACTTGTTGGCCAGATCCTGGCCTTTTTCTGGTTTGTATCACGTAGTAATGAGGTACCTTACTGAAACAGTCAATAAAAGCTGGTTGCGAATAGTATTTTAGAGCATAACTCTGGTTATGTCTGGGTTCGTTCTGGTATTTGCAATCATCTTGCTCATACTTTCGCTTTTTTCGCATACTTGTTAGCCAGATGCTGGATTTTTTCTGGTTTGGATCCCGTAATAATGACGTTCCACACCGAAGCAGTCAATTAAACCTGGTTTCGATTAATACTTTAGAGGATATTGCCGGTTATATCTCGGTTAGGTCTCGGATTTGCCCTCATCTGGCTCGTACCTTCGCATTTTTCCCATACTTGTTGGCCAGATCCTGGCCTTTTTCTGGCTTGGACCAAGTATTAATGTGGGACCACACTGAAACAGTCAATTAAACCTGGTTGCGATTAATATTTTAGAGGATAACGCCGTTTATGTCTCGGTTAGGTCTGGGATTTGCCCTCATCTGGCTCGTACTTTCGCATTTTTCGCATACTTGTTGGCCAGATCCTGGGTTTTTCCTGGTTTGTATCCCGTAATAATGACATTCCACACCGAAACAGTCAATTAAACCCGGTTTCGATTAATATTTTAGAGGATATTGCCGGTTATATCTCGGTTAGGTCTGGGATTTGCCCTCATCTGGCCCGTACTTTCGCATTTTTCGCATACTTGAATGGCCAGATCCTGTGTTCTTCTATTGTTAGGATCACGTAGTAATGTGGTACCACACTGAAACAGTCAATTAAACCTGGTAGCGACTAAAATTTTACAGGATAACGCAGGTTATGTCTCGGTTAGTTCTGGGATTTGCCCTCATCTGGCCCGTACTTTCGCGTTTCTCGCATACTTGTTCGCAAGATCCTGGGCTTTTTCTGGTTTGTGTCACGTAGTAATGCGGTACCACACCGAAACAGTCAATTAAACCTTGGTTGCGATTAATATTTTAGAGGATAATGCAGGTTATGTCTCGGTTAGGTCTGGTATTTGCAATCATCTTGCTTATACTTTCGCTTTCTTCGCATACTTGTTGGCCAGATGCTGGGTTTTTTCTGGTTTGGACCACGTAGTAATGAAGTAGCTCACTGAAACGGTCAATAAAAGCTGGTTCCAATTAGTGTTTTAGAGGATAACGCCGGTTATATCTCGGTTATGTCTCGGATTTGCCCTCATCTGGCTCGTACCTTCGCATTTTTCCCATACTTGTTGGCCAGATCCTGGCCTTTTTCTGGCTTGGACCAAGTAGTAATGTGGGACCACACTGAAACAGTTAATTAAACCTGGTTGCGATTAATATTTTTGAGGATAACGCCGTTTATGTCTCGGTTAGGTCTGGGATTTGCCCTCATCTGGCTCGTACTTTCGCATTTTTCGCATACTTGTTGGCCAGATCCTGGCCTTTTTCTGGTTTGTATCACGTAGTAATGAGGTACCTCACTGAAACAGTCAATAAAAGCTGGTTCCGATTAGTGTTTTAGAGGATAACGCCGGTTATATCTCGGTTAGGTCTGGGATTTGCACTCATCTGGTTCGTACCTTCGCATTTTTCGCATACTTGTTGGCCAGTTCCTGGCCTTTTTCTGGTTTGTATCACGTAGTAATGTGGTACCACACCTGAAGAGTCAATTGAACCTGTTTGCGATTAATATTTTAGAGGATAACGCCGGTTTTGTCTCGGTTAGGTCAGGGATTTGCCCTCATCTGGCTCGTACTTTCGCATTTCTCGCATACTTGTTGGCCAGATCCTGGCCTCTTTCTGGTTTGTATCACGTAGTAATGTGGTACCACACTGAAACAGTCAATAGAAGCTGGTTCCGAATAATATTCTAGAGGATAACGCTGGCTATGTCTGGGTTAGTTCTGGTATTTGCAATCATCATGCTCATACTTTCGCTTTTTTCGCATACTTGTTGGCCGGATGCTGGGTTTTTTCTGGTTTGTGTCACGTAGTAATGCGGTACCACACCGAAACAGTCAATTAAACCTGGTTGCGATTAATATTTTAGAGGATAACGCGGGTTATGTCTCGGTTAGTTCTGGGTTTTGCCCTCATCTGGCTCGTACTTTCGCATTTCTCGCATACTTGTTGGCCAGATCCTGGGCTTTTTCTGGTTTGGGTCACGTAGTAATGTGGTACCACACTGAAACAGTCAATAGAAGCTGGTTCCGAATAGTATTTTAGAGGATAACGCCGGTTATATCTCGGTTAGGTCTGGGATTTGCCCTCATCTGGCTCGTACCTTCGCATTTTTCGCGTACTTGTTGGCCAGATCCTGGCCTTTTTCTGGCTCGGACCACGTAGTAATGTGCTACCACACCGAAACAGGGTATTAATCCCGGTTGCAATTAATATTTTAGAGGATAACGCCGGTTATGTCTCGGTTAGGGCTGGGATTTGCCCTCATCTGGCTCGTACTTTCGCATTTCTCGCATACTTGTTGGCCAGATCCTGGGCTTTTTCTGGTTTGGGTCACGTAGTAATGTGGTACCACACTGAAACAGTCAATAAAAGCTGGACCCGAATAGTATTTTAGAGGATAACGCTGGCTATGTCTGGGTTAGTTCTGGTATTTGCAATCATCTGGCTCATACTTTCGCGTTTTTCGCATATTTGTTGGCCAGATCCTGGGTTTTTTCTGGTTAGGATCCCGTAGTAACGAGGTTCCACACCGAAACAGTCAATTAAACCTGGTTGCGATTAATATTTTAGAGGATAACGCCGGTTATGTCTCGGTTAGGTCTGGGATTTGCCCTCATCTGGCTCGTACCTGCGCATTTTTCGCATACTTGTTGTCCATATCCTGGCCTTATTCTGGTTTGTATCACGTAGTAATGTGGTACCACACTGAAACAGTCAATAGAAGCTGGTTCCGAATAGTATTTTAGAGGATAACGCTGTCTATGTCTGGGTTAGTTCTGGTATTTGCAATCATCTGGCTCATACTTTCGCGTTTTTCGCATATTTGTTGGCAAGATCCTGGGTTTTTTCTGGTTTGGATCCCGTAGTAATGAGGTTCCACACCGAAACAGTCAATTAAACCTGGTTGCGATTAATATTTTAGAGGATAACGCCGGTTATGTCTCGGTTAGGTCTGGGATTTGCCCTCATCTGGCTCGTACTTTCGCATTTTTCGCATACTTGTTGGCCAGATCCTGGGCTTTTTCTGGTTTGTATCACGTAGTAATGTGGTACCACACTGAAACAGTCAATGGAAGCTGGTTCCGAATAGTATTCTAGAGGATAACGCTGGCTATGTCTGGGTTAGTTCTGGTATTTGCAATCATCTTGCTCATACTTTCGCTTTTTTCGCATACTTGTTGGCCAGATGCTGGGTTTTTCTGGTTTGGACAACGTAGTAATGAGGTACCTCACTGAAACAGTCAATAAAAGCTGGTTCCGATTAGAGTTTTAGAGGATAACGCTGGTTATGTCTGGGTTAGTTCTGGTATTTGCAATCATCTGGCTCATGCTTTCGCGTTTTTCTCATATTTGTTGGCCAGATCCTGGGTTTTTTCTGGTTTGGATTCCGTAGTAATGAGGTGCCACACCGAAACAGTCAATTAAATCTGGTTGCGATTAATATTCTAGAGGATAACGCTGGTTATGTCTCGGTTAGGTCTGGGATTTGCCCTCATCTGATCCGTACTTTCACATTTTTCGCATACTTGTTGGCCAGATCCTGGCCTTTTTCTGGCTTGGACCAAGTAGTAATGTGGGACCACACTGAAACAGTCAATTAAACCTGGTTGCGATAAATATTTTAGAGGATAACGCTGGCTATGTCTGGGTTAGTTCTGGTATTTGCAATCATCTGGCTCATACTTGTTCGCAAGATCCTGGGCTTTTTCTGGTTTGTGTCACGTAGTAATGCGGTACCACACCGAAACAGTCAATTAAACCTGGTTGCGATTAATATTTTAGAGGATAACGCGGGTTATGTCTCGGTTAGTTCTGGGTTTTGCAATCATCTGGCTCATACTTGTTCGCAAGATCCTGGGCTTTTTCTGGTTTGTGTCACGTAGTAATGCGGTACCACACCGAAACAGTCAATTAAACCTGGTTGCGATTAATATTTTAGAGGATAACGCGGGTTATGTCTCGGTTAGTTCTGGGTTTTGCCCTCATCTGGCTCGTACTTACGCATTTTTCGCATACTTGTTGGCCAAATCCTGGGCTTTTTCTGATTTGTATCACGTAGTAATGTGGTACCACACTGAAACAGTCAATAGAAGCTGGTTCCGAATAGTATTTTAGAGGATAACGCCGGTTATATCTCGGTTAGTTCTGGTATTTGCAATCATCTGGCTCATACTTGTTCGCATTTTTCGCGTACTTGTTGGCCAGATCCTGGCCTTTTTCTGGCTCGGACCACGTAGTAATGTGGTACCACACCGAAACAGGGTATTAATCCCGGTTGCAATTAATATTTTAGAGGATAACGCTGGTTATGTCTCGGTTAGGTCTGGGATTTGCCCTCATCTGATCCGTACTTTCACATTTTTCGCATACTTGTTGGCCAGATCCTGGCCTTTTTCTGGCTTGGACCAAGTAGTAATGTGGGACCACACTGAAACAGTCAATTAAACCTGGTTGCGATTAATATTTTAGAGGATAACGCTGGCTATGTCTGGGTTAGTTCTGGTATTTGCAATCATCTGGCTCATACTTGTTCGCAAGATCCTGGGCTTTTTCTGGTTTGTGTCACGTAGTAATGCGGTACCACACCGAAACAGTCAATTAAACCTTGTTGCGATTAATATTTTAGAGGATAACGCGGGTTATGTCTCGGTTAGTTCTGGGTTTTGCAATCATCTGGCTCATACTTGTTCGCAAGATCCTGGGCTTTTTCTGGTTTGTGTCACGTAGTAATGCGGTACCACACCGAAACAGTCAATTAAACCTGGTTGCGATTAATATTTTAGAGGATAACGCGGGTTATGTCTCGGTTAGTTCTGGGTTTTGCCCTCATCTGGCTCGTACTTACGCATTTTTCGCATACTTGTTGGCCAGATCCTGGGCTTTTTCTGGTTTGTATCACGTAGTAATGTGGTACCACACTGGATCAGTCAATAGAAGCTGGTTCCGAATAGTATTTTAGAGGATAACGCCGGTTATATCTCGGTTAGTTCTGGTATTTGCAATCATCTGGCTCATACTTGTTCGCATTTTTCGCGTACTTGTTGGCCAGATCCTGGCCTTTTTCTGGCTCGGACCACGTAGTAATGTGGTACCACACCGAAACAGGGTATTAATCCCGGTTGCAATTAATATTTTAGAGGATAACGCCGGTTATGTCTCGGTTAGGGCTGGGATTTGCCCTCATCTGGCTCGTACTTTCGCATTTCTCGCATACTTGTTGGCCAGATCCTGGGCTTTTTCTGGTTTGGGTCACGTAGTAATGTGGTACCACACTGAAACAGTCAATAAAAGCTGGACCCGAATAGTATTTTAGAGGATAACGCTGGGTATGTCTGGGTTAGTTCTGGTATTTGCAATCATCTGGCTCATACTTTCGCGTTTTTCGCATATTTGTTGGCCAGATCCTGGGTTTTTTCTGGTTAGGATCCCGTAGTAACAAGGTTCCACACCGAAACAGTCAATTAAACCTGGTTGCGATTAATATTTTAGAGGATAACGCCGGTTATGTCTCGGTTAGGTCTGGGATTTGCCCTCATCTGGCTCGTACCTGCGCATTTTTCGCATACTTGTTGTCCATATCCTGGCCTTATTCTGGTTTGTATCACGTAGTAATGTGGTACCACACTGAAACAGTCAATAGAAGCTGGTTCCGAATAGTATTTTAGAGGATAACGCCGGTTATGTCTCGGTTAGGTCTGGGATTTGTCCTCATCTGGCTCGTACATTCGCATTTTTCGCATACTTGTTGGCCAGATCCTGGGTTTCTTCTGGTTTGGATAACGTAGTAATGTGGGACCACGCTGAAACAGTCAATTAAACCTGGTTTCGATTAATATTTTAGAGGATAACTCCGGTTATTTCCCGGTTAGGTCTGGGATTTGCCCTCATCTGTCTCGTACTTTCGCATTTTTCGCATACTTGAATGGCCAGATCCTGTGTTTTTCTATTGTTAGGATCACGTAGTAATGTGGTACCACACTGAAACAGTCAATCAAACCTGGTTGCGACTAAAATTTTAGAGGATAACGCAGGTTATGTCTCGGTTAGTTCTGGTATTTGCAATCATCTGGCTCATACTTGTTCGCAAGATCCTGGGCTTTTTCTGGTTTGTGTCACGTAGTAATGCGGTACCACACCGAGACAGTCAATTAAACCTGGTTGCAATTAATATTTTAGAGGATAACGCGGGTTATGTCTCGGTTAGTTCTGGGTTTTGCCCTCATCTGGCTCGTACTTTCGCATTTTTCGCATACTTGTTGGCCAGATCCTGGGCTTTTTCTGGTTTGTATCACGTAGTAATGTGGTACCACACTGAAACAGTCAATAGAAGCTGGTTCCGATTAGAGTTTTAGAGGATAACGCTGGTTATGTCTGGGTTAGTTCTGGTATTTGCAATCATCTGGCTCATGCCTTCGCGTTTTTCTCATATTTGTTGGCCAGATCCTGGGTTTTTTCTGGTTTGGATTCCGTAGTAATGAGGTGCCACACCGAAACAGTCAATTAAACCTGGTTGCGAATAATATTTTAGAGGATAACGCCGGTTATGTCTCGGTTAGGGCTGGGATTTGCCCTCATCTGGCTCGTACCAATCGCATTTCTCGCATACTTGTTGGCCAGATCCTGGGCTTTTTCTGGTTCGGATCACGTAGTAATGTGGTACCACACTGAGACAGTCAATAAAAGTTGGTCCCGATTAGTATTTTAGAGGATAACGCTGGTTATGTTTCGGTTAGGTCTGGGACTTGCCCTCATCTGGCTCGTACTTTCGCATTTTTCGCATACTTGTTGGCCAGATCCTGGGTTTTTCCTGGTTTGGATCCCGTAATAATGACATTCCACACCGAAACAGTCAATTAAACCTGGTTTCTATTAATATTTTAGAGGATATTGCCGGTTATATCTCGGTTAGGTCTGGGATTTGCCCTCATCTGGCCCGTACTTTCGCATTTTTCGCATACTTGAATGGCCAGATCCTGTGTTCTTCTATTATTAGGATCACGTAGTATTGTGGTACCACACTGAAACAGTCAATAAAAGCTGATTCCGAATAGTATTTTAGAGGATAACGCTAGCTATGTCTGGGTTAGTAATGGTATTTGCAATCATCTGGCTCATACTTTCGCGTTTTTCGCATATATGTTGGCCAGATCCTGGGTTTTTTCTGGTTAGGATCCCGTAGTAATGAGGTTCCATACCGAAACAGTCAATTAAACCTGGTTGCGATTAATATTTTAGAGGATAACGCCGGTTATGTCTCGGTTAGGTCTGGGATTTGCCCTCGTCTGGCTCGTACATTCGCATTTTTCGCATACTTGTTGGCCAGATCCTGGGTTTCTTCTGGTTTGGATAACGTAGTAATGTGGGACCACACTGAAACAGTCAATTAAACCTGGTTTCGATTAATATTTTAGAGGATAACTCCGGTTATTTCTCGGTTACGTCTGGGATTTGCCCTCATCTGTCTCGTACTTCCGCAATTTTCGCATACTTATTGGCAAGATCCTGGCCTTTTTCAGGTTTGTATCACGTAGTAATGCGGTACTACACCGAAACTGTCAATTAAATCTGGTTGCGATTAATATTCTAGAGGATAACGCTGGTTATGTCTCGGTTAGGTCTGGGATTTGCCCTCATCTGATCCGTACTTTCACATTTTTCGCATACTTGTTGGCCAGATCCTGGCCTTTTTCTGGTTTGGACAACGTAGTAATGAGGTACCTCACTGAAACAGTCAATTAAACCTGGTTGCGATTAATATTTTAGAGGATAACGCTGGCTATGTCTGGGTTAGTTCTGGTATTTGCAATCATCTGGCTCATACTTTCGCGTTTTTCGCATATTTGTTGGCCAGATCCTGGGTTTTTTCTGGTTAGGATCCCGTAGTAACGAGGTTCCACACCGAAACAGTCAATTAAACCTGGTTGCGATTAATATTTTAGAGGATAACGCCGGTTATGTCTCGGTTAGGTCTGGGATTTGCCCTCATCTGGCTCGTACTTTCGCATTTTTCGCATACTTGTTGGCCAGATCCTGGGCTTTTTCTGGTTTGTATCACGTAGTAATGTGGTACCACACTGAAACAGTCAATGGAAGCTGGTTCCGAATAGTATTCTAGAGGATAACGCTGGCTATGTCTGGGTTAGTTCTGGTATTTGCAATCATCTTGCTCATACTTTCGCTTTTTTCGCATACTTGTTGGCCAGATGCTGGGTTTTTCTGGTTTGGACAACGTAGTAATGAGGTACCTCACTGAAACAGTCAATAAAAGTTGGTCCTGATTAGTATTTTAGAGGATAACGCTGGTTATGTTTCGGTTAGGTCTGGGATTTGCCCTCATCTGGCTCGTACTCTCGCATTTTTCGCATACTTGTTGGCCAGATCCTGGGTTTTTCCTGGTTTGGATCCCGTAATAATGACATTCCACACCGAAACAGTCAATTAAACCTGGTTTCTATTAATATTTTAGAGGATATTGCCGGTTATATCTCGGTTAGGTCTGGGATTTGCCCTCATCTGGCCCGTACTTTCGCATTTTTCGCATACTTGATTGGCCAGATCCTGTGTTCTTCTATTGTTAGGATCACGTAGTAATGTGGTACCACACTGAAACAGTCAATAAATGCTGGTTCCGAATAGTATTTTAGAGGATAACGCTAGCTATGTCTGGGTTAGTAATGGTATTTGCAATCATCTGGCTCATACTTTCGCGTTTTTCGCATATATGTTGGCCAGATCCTGGGTTTTTTCTGGTTAGGATCCCGTAGTAATGAGGTTCCACACCGAAACAGTCAATTAAACCTGGTTGCGATTAATATTTTAGAGGATATCGCCGGTTATGTCTCGGTTAGGTCTGGGATTTGCCCTCATCTGGCTCGTACATTCGCATTTTTCGCATACTTGAATGGCCAGATCCTGTGTTCTTCTATTGTTAGGATCACGTAGTAATGTGGTACCACACTGAAACAGTCAATAAAAGCTGGTTCCGAATAGTATTTTAGAGGATAACGCTAGCTATGTCTGGGTTAGTAATGGTATTTGCAATCATCTGCCTCATACTTTCGCGTTTTTCGCATATATGTTGGCCAGATCCTGGGTTTTTTCTGGTTAGGATCCCGTAGTAATGAGGTTCCACACCGAAACAGTCAATTAAACCTGGTTGCGATTAATATTTTAGAGGATATCGCCGGTTATGTCTCGGTTAGGTCTGGGATTTGCCCTCATCTGGCTCGTACATTCGCATTTTTCGCATACTTGTTGGCCAGATCCTGGGTTTCTTCTGGTTTGGATAACGTAGTAATGTGGGACCACACTGAAACAGTCAATTAAACCTGGTTTCGATTAATATTTTAGAGGATAACTCCGGTTATTTCTCGGTTACGTCTGGGATTTGCCCTCATCTGTCTCGTACTTCCGCAATTTTCGCATACTTATTGGCAAGATCCTGGCCTTTTTCAGGTTTGTATCACGTAGTAATGCGGTACTACACCGAAACTGTCAATTAAATCTGGTTGCGATTAATATTCTAGAGGATAACGCTGGTTATGTCTCGGTTAGGTCTGGGATTTGCCCTCATCTGATCCGTACTTTCGCATTTTTCGCATACTTGTTGGCCAGGTCCTGGCCTTTTTCTGGCTTGGACCAAGTAGTAATGTGGGACCACACTGAAACAGTCAATTAAACCTGGTTGCGATTAATATTTTAGAGGATAACGCCGGTTATGTCTCGGTTAGGTCTGGGATTTGTCCTCATCTGGCTCGTACATTCGCATTTTTCGCATACTTGTTGGCCAGATCCTGGGTTTCTTCTGGTTTGGATAACGTAGTAATGTGGGACCACACTGAAACAGTCAATTAAACCTGGTTTCGATTAATATTTTAGAGGATAACTCCGGCTATTTCTCGGTTAGGTCTGGGATTTGCCCTCATCTGTCTCGTACTTTCGCATTTTTCGCATACTTGAATGGCCAGATCCTGTGTTTTTCTATTGTTAGGATCACGTAGTAATGTGGTACCACACTGAAACAGTCAATTAAACCTGGTTGCGACTAAAATTTTAGAGGATAACGCAGGTTATGTCTCGGTTAGTTCTGGTATTTGCAATCATCTGGCTCATACTTGTTCGCAAGATCCTGGGCTTTTTCTGGTTTGTGTCACGTAGTAATGCGGTACCACACCGAAACAGTCAATTAAACCTGGTTGCGATTAATATTTTAGAGAATAACGCGGGTTATGTCTCGGTTAGTTCTGGGTTTTGCCCTCATCTGGCTCGTACTTTCGCATTTTTCGCATACTTGTTGGCCAGATCCTGGGCTTTTTCTGGTTTGTATCACGTAGTAATGTGGTACCACACTGAAACAGTCAATAAATGCTGGTTCCGAATAGTATTTTAGAGGATAACGCCGGTTATATCTCGGTTAGGTCTGGGATTTGCCCTCATCTGGCTCGTACCTTCGCATTTTTCGCGTACTTGTTGGCCAGATCCTGGCCTTTTTCTGGCTCGGACCACGTAGTAATGTGGTACCACACCGAAACAGGGTATTAATCCCGGTTGCAATTAATATTTTAGAGGATAACGCCGGTTATGTCTCGGTTAGGGCTGGGATTTGCCCTCATCTGGCTCGTACTTTCGCATTTCTCGCATACTTGTTGGCCAGATCCTGGGCTTTTTCTGGTTTGGGTCACGTAGTAATGTGGTACCACACTGAAACAGTCAATAAAAGCTGGACCCGAATAGTATTTTAGAGGATAACGCTGGCTATGTCTGGGTTAGTTCTGGTATTTGCAATCATCTGGGTCATACTTTCGCGTTTTTCGCATATTTGTTGGCCAGATCCTGGGTTTTTTCTGGTTAGGATCCCGTAGTAACGAGGTTCCGCACCGAAACAGTCAATTAAACCTGGTTGCGATTAATATTTTAGAGGATAACGCCGGTTATGTCTCGGTTAGGTCTGGGATTTGCCCTCATCTGGCTCGTACCTGCGCATTTTTCGCATACTTGTTGTCCATATCCTGGCCTTATTCTGGTTTGTATCACGTAGTAATGTGGTACCACACTGAAACAGTCAATAGAAGCTGGTTCCGAATAGTATTTTAGAGGATAACGCTGGCTATGTCAGGGTTAGTTCTGGTATTTGCAATCATCTGGCTCATACTTTCGCGTTTTTCGCATATTTGTTGGCAAGATCCTGGGTTTTTTCTGGTTTGGATCCCGTAGTAATGAGGTTCCACAACGAAACAGTCAATTAAACCTGGTTGCGATTAATATTTTAGAGGATAACGCCGGTTATGTCTCGGTTAGGTCTGGGATTTGCCCTCATCTGGCTCGTACTTTCGCATTTTTCGCATACTTGTTGGCCAGATCCTGGGCTTTTTCTGGTTTGTATCACGTAGTAATGTGGTACCACACTGAAACAGTCAATGGAAGCTGGTTCCGAATAGTATTCTAGAGGATAACGCTGGCTATGTCTGGGTTAGTTCTGGTATTTGCAATCATCTTGCTCATACTTTCGCTTTTTTCGCATACTTGTTGGCCAGATGCTGGGTTTTTCTGGTTTGGACAACGTAGTAATGAGGTACCTCACTGAAACAGTCAATAAAAGCTGGTTCCGATTAGAGTTTTAGAGGATAACGCTGGTTATGTCTGGGTTAGTTCTGGTATTTGCAATCATCTGGCTCATGCTTTCGCGTTTTTCCCATATTTGTTGGCCAGATCCTGGGTTTTTTCTGGTTTGGATTCCGTAGTAATGAGGTGCCACACCGAAACAGTCAATTAAACCTGGTTGCGAATAATATTTTAGAGGATAACGCCGGTTATGTCTCGGTTAGGGCTGGGATTTGCCCTCATCTGGCTCGTACCAATCGCATTTCTCGCATACTTGTTGGCCAGATCCTGGGCTTTTTCTGGTTCGGATCACGTAGTAATGTGGTACCACACTGAGACAGTCAATAAAAGCTGGTTCCGAATAGTATTTTAGAGGATAACGCTAGCTATGTCTGGGTTAGAAAAGGTATTTGCAATCATCTGGCTCATACTTTCGCGTTTTTCGCATATATGTTGGCCAGATCCTGGGTTTTTTCTGGTTAGGATCCCGTAGTAATGAGGTTCCACACCGAAACAGTCAATTAAACCTGGTTGCGATTAATATTTTAGAGGATAACGCCGGTTATGTCTCGGTTAGGTCTGGGATTTGCCCTCATCTGGCTCGTACATTCGCATTTTTCGCATACTTGTTGGCCAGATCCTGGGTTTCTTCTGGTTTGGATAACGTAGTAATGTGGGACCACACTGAAACAGTCAATTAAACCTGGTTTCGATTAATATTTTAGAGGATAACTCCGGTTATTTCTCGGTTACGTCTGGGATTTGCCCTCATCTGTCTCGTACTTCCGCAATTTTCGCATACTTATTGGCAAGATCCTGGCATTTTTCAGGTTTGTATCACGTAGTAATGCGGTACTACACCGAAACTGTCAATTAAATCTGGTTGCGATTAATATTCTAGAGGATAACGCTGGTTATGTCTCGGTTAGGTCTGGGATTTGCCCTCATCTGATCCGTACTTTCGCATTTTTCGCATACTTGTTGGCCAGATCCTGGCCTTTTTCTGGCTTGGACCAAGTAGTAATGTGGGACCACACTGAAACAGTCAATTAAACCTGGTTGCGATTAATATTTTAGAGGATAACGCCGGTTATGTCTCGGTTAGGTCTGGGATTTGTCCTCATCTGGCTCGTACATTCGCATTTTTCGCATACTTGTTGGCCAGATCCTGGGTTTCTTCTGGTTTGGATGACGTAGTAATGTGGGACCACACTGAAACAGTCAATTAAACCTGGTTTCGAATAATATTTTAGAGGATAACTCCGGTTATTTCTCGGTTAGGTCTGGGATTTGCCCTCATCTGTCTCGTACTTTCGCATTTTTCGCATACTTGAATGGCCAGATCCTGTGTTTTTCTATTGTTAGGATCACGTAGTAATGTGGTACCACACTGAAACAGTCAATTAAACCTGGTTGCGACTAAAATTTTAGAGGATAACGCAGGTTATGTCTCGGTTAGTTCTGGTATTTGCAATCATCTGGCTCATACTTGTTCGCAAGATCCTGGGCTTTTTCTGGTTTGTGTCACGTAGTAATGCGGTACCACACCGAAACAGTCAATTAAACCTGGTTGCGATTAATATTTTAGAGGATAACGCGGGTTATGTCTCGGTTAGTTCTGGGTTTTGCCCTCATCTGGCTCGTACTTTCGCATTTCTCGCATACTTGTTGGCCAGATCCTGGGCTTTTTCTGGTTTGGGTCACGTAGTAATGTGGTACCACACTGAAACAGTCAATAGAAGCTGGTTCCGAATAGTATTTTAGAGGATAACGCCGGTTATATCTCGGTTAGGTCTGGGATTTGCCCTCATCTGGCTCGTACCTTCGCATTTTTCGCGTACTTGTTGGCCAGATCCTGGCCTTTTTCTGGCTCGGACCACGTAGTAATGTGCTACCACACCGAAACAGGGTATTAATCCCGGTTGCAATTAATATTTTAGAGGATAACGCCGGTTATGTCTCGGTTAGGGCTGGGATTTGCCCTCATCTGGCTCGTACTTTCGCATTTCTCGCATACTTGTTGGCCAGATCCTGGGCTTTTTCTGGTTTGGGTCACGTAGTAATGTGGTACCACACTGAAACAGTCAATAAAAGCTGGACCCGAATAGTATTTTAGAGGATAACGCTGGCTATGTCTGGGTTAGTTCTGGTATTTGCAATCATCTGGCTCATACTTTCGCGTTTTTCGCATATTTGTTGGCCAGATCCTGGGTTTTTTCTGGTTAGGATCCCGTAGTAACGAGGTTCCACACCGAAACAGTCAATTAAACCTGGTTGCGATTAATATTTTAGAGGATAACGCCGGTTATGTCTCGGTTAGGTCTGGGATTTGCCCTCATCTGGCTCGTACCTGCGCATTTTTCGCATACTTGTTGTCCATATCCTGGCCTTATTCTGGTTTGTATCACGTAGTAATGTGGTACCACACTGAAACAGTCAATAGAAGCTGGTTCCGAATAGTATTTTAGAGGATAACGCTGTCTATGTCTGGGTTAGTTCTGGTATTTGCAATCATCTGGCTCATACTTTCGCGTTTTTCGCATATTTGTTGGCAAGATCCTGGGTTTTTTCTGGTTTGGATCCCGTAGTAATGAGGTTCCACACCGAAACAGTCAATTAAACCTGGTTGCGATTAATATTTTAGAGGATAACGCCGGTTATGTCTCGGTTAGGTCTGGGATTTGCCCTCATCTGGCTCGTACTTTCGCATTTTTCGCATACTTGTTGGCCAGATCCTGGGCTTTTTCTGGTTTGTATCACGTAGTAATGTGGTACCACACTGAAACAGTCAATGGAAGCTGGTTCCGAATAGTATTCTAGAGGATAACGCTGGCTATGTCTGGGTTAGTTCTGGTATTTGCAATCATCTTGCTCATACTTTCGCTTTTTTCGCATACTTGTTGGCCAGATGCTGGGTTTTTCTGGTTTGGACAACGTAGTAATGAGGTACCTCACTGAAACAGTCAATAAAAGCTGGTTCCGATTAGAGTTTTAGAGGATAACGCTGGTTATGTCTGGGTTAGTTCTGGTATTTGCAATCATCTGGCTCATGCTTTCGCGTTTTTCTCATATTTGTTGGCCAGATCCTGGGTTTTTTCTGGTTTGGATTCCGTAGTAATGAGGTGCCACACCGAAACAGTCAATTAAACCTGGTTGCGAATAATATTTTAGAGGATAACGCCGGTTATGTCTCCGTTAGGGCTGGGATTTGCCCTCATCTGGCTCGTACCAATCGCATTTCTCGCATACTTGCTGGCCAGATCCTGGGCTTTTTCTGGTTCGGATCACGTAGTAATGTGGTACCACACTGAGACAGTCAATAAAAGTTGGTCCCGATTAGTATTTTAGAGGATAACGCTGGTTATGTTTCGGTTAGGTCTGGGATTTGCCCTCATCTGGCTCGTACTTTCGCATTTTTCGCATACTTGTTGGCCAGATCCTGGGTTTTTCCTGGTTTGGATCCCGTAATAATGACATTCCACACCGAAACAGTCAATTAAACCTGGTTTCTATTAATATTTTAGAGGATATTGCCGGTTATGTCTCGGTTAGGTCTGGGATTTGCCCTCATCTGGCCCGTACTTTCGCATTTTTCGCATACTTGAATGGCCAGATCCTGTGTTCTTCTATTGTTAGGATCACGTAGTAATGTGGTACCACACTGAAACAGTCAATAAAAGCAGGTTCCGAATAGTATTTTAGAGGATAACGCTAGCTATGTCTGGGTAAGTAATGGTATTTGCAATCATCTGGCTCATACTTTCGCGTTTTTCGCATATATGTTGGCCAGATCCTGGCCTTTTTCTGGATTGGACCAAGTAGTAATGTGGGACCACACTGAAACAGTCAATTAAACCTGGTTGCGATTAATATTTTAGAGGATAACTCCGGTTATTTCTCGGTTAGGTCTGGGATTTGTCCTCATCTGGCTCGTACATTCGCATTTTTCGCATACTTGTTGGCCAGATCCTGGGTTTCTTCTGGTTTGGATAACGTAGTAATGTGGGACCACACAGAAACAGTCAATTAAACCTGGTTTCGATTAGTATTTTAGAGGATAACGCTGGTTATGTTTCGGTTAGGTCTGGGATTTGCCCTCATCTGGCTCGTACTTTCGCATTTTTCGCATACTTGTTGGCCAGATCCTGTGTTTTTCTATTGTTAGGATCACGTAGTAATGTGGTACCACACTGAAACAGTCAATTAAACCTGGTTGCGACTAAAATTTTAGAGGATAACGCAGGTTATGTCTCGGTTAGTTCTGGTATTTGCAATCATCTGGCTCATACTTGTTCTCAAGATCCTGGGCTTTTTCTGGTTTGTGTCACGTAGTAATGCGGTACCACACCGAAACAGTCAATTAAACCTGGTTGCGATTAATATTTTAGAGGATAACGCGGGTTATGTCTCGGTTAGTTCTGGGTTTTGCCCTCATCTGGCTCGTACTTTCGCATTTCTCGCATACTTGTTGGCCAGATCCTGGGCTTTTTCTGGTTTGGGTCACGTAGTAATGTGGTACCACACTGAAACAGTCAATAGAAGCTGGTTCCGAATAGTATTTTAGAGGATAACGCCGGTTATATCTCGGTTAGGTCTGGGATTTGCCCTCATCTGGCTCGTACCTTCGCATTTTTCGCGTACTTGTTGGCCAGATCCTGGGCTTTTTCTGGTTTGGGTCACGTAGTAATGTGGTACCACACTGAAACAGTCAATAAAAGCTGGACCCGAATAGTATTTTAGAGGATAACGCTGGCTATGTCTGGGTTAGTTCTGGTATTTGCAATCATCTGGCTCATACTTTCGCGTTTTTCGCATATTTGTTGGCCAGATCCTGGGTTTTTTCTGGTTAGGATCCCGTAGTAACGAGGTTCCACACCGAAACAGTCAATTAAACCTGGTTGCGATTAATATTTTAGAGGATAACGCCGGTTATGTCTCGGTTAGGTCTGGGATTTGCCCTCATCTGGCTCGTACCTGCGCATTTTTCGCATACTTGTTGTCCATATCCTGGCCTTATTCTGGTTTGTATCACGTAGTAATGTGGTACCACACTGAAACAGTCAATAGAAGCTGGTTCCGAATAGTATTTTAGAGGATAACGCTGTCTATGTCTGGGTTAGTTCTGGTATTTGCAATCATCTGGCTCATACTTTCGCGTTTTTCGCATATTTGTTGGCAAGATCCTGGGTTTTTTCTGGTTTGGATCCCGTAGTAATGAGGTTCCACACCGAAACAGTCAATTAAACCTGGTTGCGATTAATATTTTAGAGGATAACGCCGGTTATGTCTCGGTTAGGTCTGGGATTTGCCCTCATCTGGCTCGTACTTTCGCATTTTTCGCATACTTGTTGGCCAGATCCTGGGCTTTTTCTGGTTTGTATCACGTAGTAATGTGGTACCACACTGAAACAGTCAATGGAAGCTGGTTCCGAATAGTATTCTAGAGGATAACGCTGGCTATGTCTGGGTTAGTTCTGGTATTTGCAATCATCTTGCTCATACTTTCGCTTTTTTCGCATACTTGTTGGCCAGATGCTGGGTTTTTCTGGTTTGGACAACGTAGTAATGTGGTACCTCACTGAAACAGTCAATAAAAGCTGGTTCCGATTAGAGTTTTAGAGGATAACGCTGGTTATGTCTGGGTTAGTTCTGGTATTTGCAATCATCTGGCTCATGCTTTCGCGTTTTTCTCATATTTGTTGGCCAGATCCTGGGTTTTTTCTGGTTTGGATTCCGTAGTAATGAGGTGCCACACCGAAACAGTCAATTAAACCTGGTTGCGAATAATATTTTAGAGGATAACGCCGGTTATGTCTCCGTTAGGGCTGGGATTTGCCCTCATCTGGCTCGTACCAATCGCATTTCTCGCATACTTGTTGGCCAGATCCTGGGCTTTTTCTGGTTCGGATCACGTAGTAATGTGGTACCACACTGAGACAGTCAATAAAAGTTGGTCCCGATTAGTATTTTAGAGGATAACGCTGGTTATGTTTCGGTTAGGTCTGGGATTTGCCCTCATCTGGCTCGTACTTTCGCATTTTTCGCATACTTGTTGGCCAGATCCTGGGTTTTTCCTGGTTTGGATCCCGTAATAATGACATTCCACACCGAAACAGTCAATTAAACCTGGTTTCTATTAATATTTTAGAGGATATTGCCGGTTATGTCTCGGTTAGGTCTGGGATTTGCCCTCATCTGGCCCGTACTTTCGCATTTTTCGCATACTTGAATGGCCAGATCCTGTGTTCTTCTATTGTTAGGATCACGTAGTAATGTGGTACCACACTGAAACAGTCAATAAAAGCTGGTTCCGAATAGTATTTTAGAGGATAACGCTAGCTATGTCTGGGTAAGTAATGGTATTTGCAATCATCTGGCTCATACTTTCGCGTTTTTCGCATATATGTTGGCCAGATCCTGGCCTTTTTCTGGATTGGACCAAGTAGTAATGTGGGACCACACTGAAACAGTCAATTAAACCTGGTTGCGATTAATATTTTAGAGGATAACTCCGGTTATTTCTCGGTTAGGTCTGGGATTTGTCCTCATCAGGCTCGTACATTCGCATTTTTCGCATACTTGTTGGCCAGATCCTGGGTTTCTTCTGGTTTGGATAACGTAGTAATGTGGGACCACACTGAAACAGTCAATTAAACCTGGTTTCGATTAGTATTTTAGAGGATAACGCTGGTTATGTTTCGGTTAGGTCTGGGATTTGCCCTCATCTGGCTCGTACTTTCGCATTTTTCGCATACTTGTTGTGCAGATCCTGTGTTTTTCTATTGTTAGGATCACGTAGTAATGTGGTACCACACTGAAACAGTCAATTAAACCTGGTTGCGACTAAAATTTTAGAGGATAACGCAGGTTATGTCTCGGTTAGTTCTGGTATTTGCAATCATCTGGCTCATACTTGTTCTCAAGATCCTGGGCTTTTTCTGGTTTGTGTCACGTAGTAATGCGGTACCACACCGAAACAGTCAATTAAACCTGGTTGCGATTAATATTTTAGAGGATAACGCGGGTTATGTCTCGGTTAGTTCTGGGTTTTGCCCTCATCTGGCTCGTACTTTCGCATTTTTCGCATACTTGTTGGCCAGATCCTGGGCTTTTTCTGGTTTGTATCAAGTAGTAATGTGGTACCACACTGAAACAGTCAATAGAAGCTGGTTCCGAATAGTATTTTAGAGGATAACGCCGGTTATATCTCGGTTAGGTCTGGGATTTGCCCTCATCTGGCTCGTACCTTCGCATTTTTCGCGTACTTGTTGGCCAGATCCTGGCCTTTTTCTGGCTCGGACCACGTAGTAATGTGGTACCACACCGAAACAGGGTATTAATCCCGGTTGCAATTAATATTTTAGAGGATAACGCCGGTTATGTCTCGGTTAGGGCTGGGATTTGCCCTCATCTGGCTCGTACTTTCGCATTTCTCGCATACTTGTTGGCCAGATCCTGGGCTTTTTCTGGTTTGGGTCACGTAGTAATGTGGTACCACACTGAAACAGTCAATAAAAGCTGGACCCGAATAGTATTTTAGAGGATAACGCTGGCTATGTCTGGGTTAGTTCTGGTATTTGCAATCATCTGGCTCATACTTTCGCGTTTTTCGCATATTTGTTGGCCAGATCCTGGGTTTTTTCTGGTTGGGATCCCGTAGTAACGAGGTTCCACACCGAAACAGTCAATTAAACCTGGTTGCGATTAATATTTTAGAGGATAACGCCGGTTATGTCTCGGTTAGGTCTGGGATTTGCCCTCATCTGGCTCGTACCTGCGCATTTTTCGCATACTTGTTGTCCATATCCTGGCCTTATTCTGGTTTGTATCACGTAGTAATGTGGTACCACACTGAAACAGTCAATAGAAGCTGGTTCCGAATAGTATTTTAGAGGATAACGCTGGCTATGTCTGGGTTAGTTCTGGTATTTGCAATCATCTTGCTCATACTTTCGCTTTTTTCGCATACTTGTTGGCCAGATACTGGGTATTTCTGGTTTGGACAACGTAGTAATGAGGTACCTCACTGAAACAGTCAATAAAAGCTGGTTCCGATTAGAGTTTTAGAGGATAACGCTGGTTATGTCTGGGTTAGTTCTGGTATTTGCAATCATCTGGCTCATGCTTTCGCGTTTTTCTCATATTTGTTGGCCAGATCCTGGGTTTTTTCTGGTATGGATTCCGTAGTAATGAGGTGCCACACCGAAACAGTCAATTAAACCTGGTTGCGAATAATATTTTAGAGGATAACGCCGGTTATGTCTCGGTTAGGGCTGGGATTTGCCCTCATCTGGCTCGTACCAATCGCATTTCTCGCATACTTGTTGGCCAGATCCTGGGCTTTTTCTGGTTCGGATCACGTAGTAATGTGGTACCACACTGAGACAGTCAATAAAAGTTGGTCCCGATTAGTATTTTAGAGGATAACGCTGGTTATGTTTCGGTTAGGTCTGGGATTTGCCCTCATCTGGCTCGTACTTTCGCATTTTTCGCATACTTGTTGGCCAGATCCTGGGTTTTTCCTGGTTTGGATCCCGTAATAATGACATTCCACACCGAAACAGTCAATTAAACCTGGTTTCTATTAATATTTTAGAGGATATTGCCGGTTATATCTCGGTTAGGTCTGGGATTTGCCCTCATCTGGCCCGTACTTTCGCATTTTTCGCATACTTGAATGGCCAGATCCTGTGTTCTTCTATTGTTAGGATCACGTAGTAATGTGGTACCACACTGAAACAGTCAATAAAAGCTGGACCCGAATAGTATTTTAGAGGATAACGCTGGTTATGTCTGGGTTAGTTCTGGTATTTGCAATCATCTTGCTCATACTTTCGCTTTTTTCGCATACTTGTTGGCCAGATGCTGGGTTTTTTCTGGTTTGGACCACGTAGTAATGAGGTACCTCACTGAAACAGTCAATAAAAGCTGGTTCCGATTAGTGTTTTAGAGGATAACGCCGGTTATATCTCGGTTAGGTCTGGGATTTGCACTCATCTGGTTCGTACCTTCGCATTTTTCGCATACTTGTTGGCCAGATCCTGGCCTTTTTCTGGTTTGTATCACGTAGTAATGTGGTACCACACTGAAACAGTCAATAGAAGCTGGTTCCGAATAGTATTCTAGAGGATAACGCTGGCTATGTCTGGGTTAGTTCTGGTATTTGCAATCATCTTGCTCATACTTTCGCTTTTTTCGCATACTTGTTGGCCAGATGCTGGGTTTTTTCTGGTTTGGACAACGTAGTAATGAGGTACCTCACTGAAACAGTTAATAAAAGCTGGTTCCGATTAGAGTTTTAGAGGATAACGCTGGTTATGTCTGGGTTAGTTCTGGTATTTGCAATCATCTGGCTCATGCTTTCGCGTTTTTCTCATATTTGTTGGCCAGATCCTGGGTTTTTTCTGGTTTGGATTCCGTAGTAATGAGGTGCCACACCGAAACAGTCAATTAAACCTGGTTGCGAATAATATTTTAGAGGATAACGCCGGTAATGTCTCGGTTAGGGCTGCGATTTGCCCTCATCTGGCTCGTACCAATCGCATTTCTCGCATACTTGTTGGCCAGATCCTGGGCTTTTTCTGGTTCGGATCACGTAGTAATGTGGTACCACACTGAGACAGTCAATAAAAGTTGGTCCCGATTAGTATTTTAGAGGATAACGCTGGTTATGTTTCGGTTAGGTCTGGGACTTGCCCTCATCTGGCTCGTACTTTCGCATTTTTCGCATATTTGTTGGCCAGATCCTGGGTTTTTCCTGGTTTGGATCCCGTAATAATGACATTCCACACCGGAACAGTCAATTAAACCTGGTTTCTATTAATATTTTAGAGGATATTGCCGGTTATATCTCGGTTAGGTCTGGGATTTGCCCTCATCTGGCTCGTACATTCGCATTTTTCGCATACTTGAATGGCCAGATCCTGTGGTCTTCTATTGTTAGGATCACGTAGTAATGTGGTACCACACTGAAACAGTCAATAAAAGCTGGTTCCGAATAGTATTTTAGAGGATAACGCTAGCTATGTCTGGGTTAGTAATGGTATTTGCAATCATCTGGCTCATACTTTCGCGTTTTTCGCATATATGTTGGCCAGATCCTGGGTTTTTTCTGGTTAGGATCCTGTAGTAATGAGGTTCCACACCGAAACAGTCAATTAAACCTGGTTGCGATTAATATTTTAGAGGATAACGCCGGTTATGTCTCGGTTAGGTCTGGGATTTGCCCTCATCTGGCTCGTACATTCGCATTTTTCGCATACTTGTTGGCCAGATCCTGGGTTTCTTCTGGTTTGGATAACGTAGTAATGTGGGAGCACACTGAAACAGTCAATTAAACCTGGTTTCGATTAATATTTTGGAGGATAACTCCGGTTATTTCTCGGTTAGGTCTGGGATTTGCACTCATCTGTCCCGTACTTTCGCATTTTTCGCATACTTGTTGGCCAGATCCTGGCCTTTTTCTGGCTTGGACCAAGTAGTAATGTGGGACCACACTGAAACAGTCAATTAAACCTGGTTGCGATTAATATTTTAGAGGATAACGCCGGTTATGTCTCGGTTAGGTCTGGGATTTGTCCTCATCTGGCTCGTACATTCGCATTTTTCGCATACTTGTTGGCCAGATCCTGGGTTTCTTCTGGTTTGGATAACGTAGTAATGTGGGAGCACACTGAAACAGTCAATTAAACCTGGTTTCGATTAATATTTTGGAGGATAACTCCGGTTATTTCTCGGTTAGGTCTGGGATTTGCACTCATCTGTCTCGTACTTTCGCATTTTTCGCATACTTGAATGGCCAGATCCTGTGTTTTTCTATTGTTAGGATCACGTAGTAATGTGGTACCACACTGAAACAGTCAATTAAACCTGGTTGCGACTAAAATTTTAGAGGATAACGCAGGTTATGTCTCGGTTAGTTCTGGTATTTGCAATCATCTGGCTCATACTTGTTCGCAAGATCCTGGGCTTTTTCTGGTTTGTGTCACGTAGTAATGCGGTACCACACCGAAACAGTCAATTAAACCTGGTTGCGATTAATATTTTAGAGGATAACGCGGGTTATGTCTCGGTTAGGTCTGGGTTTTGCCCTCATCTGGCTCGTACTTTCGCATTTTTCGCATACTTGTTGGCCAGATCCTGGCCTTTTTCTGGTTTGTATCACGTAGTAATGTGGTACCACACTGAAACAGTCAATAGAAGCTGGTTCCGAATAGTATTTTAGAGGATAACGCCGGTTATATCTCGGTTAGGTCTGGGATTTGCCCTCATCTGGCTCGTACCTTCGCATTTTTCGCGTACTTGTTGGCCAGATCCTGGCTTTTTTCTGGCTCGGACCACGTAGTAATGTGGTACCACACCGAAACAGGGTATTAATCCCGGTTGCAATTAATATTTTAGAGGATAACGCCGGTTATGTCTCGGTTAGGGCTGGGATTTGCCCTCATCTGGCTCGTACTTTCGCATTTCTCGCATACTTGTTGGCCAGATCCTGGGCTTTTTCTGGTTTGGGTCACGTAGTAATGTGGTACCACACTGAAACAGTCAATAAAAGCTGGACCCGAATAGTATTTTAGAGGATAACGCTGGCTATGTCTGGGTTAGTTCTGGTATTTGCAATAATCTGGCTCATACTTTCGCGTTTTTCGCATATTTGTTGGCCAGATCCTGGGTTTTTTCTGGATAGGATCCCGTAGTAACGGGGTTCCACGCCGAAACAGTCAATTAAACCTGGTTGCGATTAATATTTTAGAGGATAACGCCTGTTATGTCTCGGTTAGGACTGGGATTTGCCCTCATCTGGCTCGTACCTGCGCATTTTTCGCATACTAGTTGGCCATATCCTGGGCTTATTCTGGTTTGTATCACGTAGTAATGTGGTACCACACTGTAACAGTCAATAGAAGCTGGTTCCGAATAGTATTTTAGAGGATAACGCTGGCTATGTCTGGGTTAGTTCTGGTATTTGCAACCATCTGGCTCATACTTTCGCGTTTTTCGCATATTTGTTGGCCAGATCCTGGGTTTTTTCTGGTTAGGATCCCGTAGTAACGAGGTTCCACACCGAAACAGTCAATTAAACCTGGTTGCGATTAATATTTTAGAGGATAACGCCGGCTATGTCTCGGTTAGGTCTGGGATTTGCCCTCATCCGGCTCGTACTTTCGCATTTTTCGCATACTTGCTGGCCAGATCCTGGGCTTCTTCTGGTTTGGATCACGTAGAAATGTGGGACCACACTGAAACAGTCAACGAAACCTGGTTTCGATTAATATTTTAGAGGATAACTCCGGTTATTTCTCGGTTAGGTCTGGGATTTGCCCTCATCTGTCTCGAACTTCCGCAATTTTCGCATACTTATTGGCAAGATCCTGGCCTTTTTCTGGTTTGTATCACGTAGTAATGCGGTACTACACCGAAACAGTCAATTAAACCTGGTTGCGATTAATATTTTAGAGGATAACGCTGGTTATGTCTCGGTTAGGTCTGGGATTTGCCCTCACCTGGCCCGTAGTTTCGCATTTTTGCATTCTTGTTGGCCAGATCCTAGGCTTTTTGCTGATTTGGATCGCGTAGTAATGTGGTACCACACTGAAACAATCAATAGAAGCTGGTTCCGAATAGTATTTTAGAGGATAACGCTGGCTGTGTCTGGGTTAGTTCTGGTATTTGCAATCATCTGGCCCATACTTTCGCGTTTTTCGCATATTTATTGGCCAGATCCTGGGTTTTTTCTGGTTAGGATCCCGTAGTAATGTGGTACTACACCGATACAGTCAATTAAACCTGGTTGCGATTAATATTTTAGAGGATAACGCTGGTTATGTCTCGTTTAGGTCTGGGATTTGCCCTCACCTGGCCCGTACTTTCGCATTTTTGCATTCTTGTTGGCCAGATCCTAAGCTTTTTGCTGATTTGGATCACGTAGTAATGTGGTACCACACTGAAACAGTCAATAGAAGCTGGTTCCGAATAGTATTTTAGAGGATAACGCTGGCTATGTCTGGGTTAGTTCTGGTATTTGCAATCATCTGGCCCATACTTTCGCGTTTTTCGCATATTTATTGGCCAGATCCTGGGTTTTTTCTGGTTAGGATCCCGTAGTAATGAGGTTCCACACCGAAACAGTCAATTAAACCTGGTTGCGATTAATATTTTAGAGGATAACGCTGGTTATGTCTCGTTTAGGTCTGGGATTTGCCCTCACCTGGCCCGTAATTTCGCATTTTTGCATTCTTGTTGGCCAGATCCTAGGCTTTTTGCTGATTTGAATCACGTAGTAATGTGGTACCACACTGAAACAGTCAATAGAAGCTGGTTCCGAATAGTATTTTAGAGGATAACGCTGGCTATGTCTGGGTTAGTTCTGGTATTTGCAATCATCTGGCTCATACTTTCGCGTTTTTCGCATATTTATTGGCCAGATCCTGGGTTTTTTCTGGTTTGGATCCCGTAATAATGACGTTCCACACCGAAGGAGCCAATTAAACCTGGTTTCGATTAATATGTTAGAGGATAACGCCGGTTATATCTCGGTTAGATCCGGGATTTGCCCTCATCTGGCTCGTACCTGCGCATTTTTCGCATACTTGTTGGCCATATCCTGGCCTTATTCTGGTTTGTATCACGTAGTAATGTGGTACCACACTGAAACAGTCAATAGAAGCTGGTTCCGAATAGTATTTTAGAGGATAACGCTGGCTATGTCTGGCTTAGTTCTGGTATTTGCAATCATCTGGCTCATACTTTCGCGTTTTTCGCATATTTGTTGGCAAGATCCTCGGTTTTTTCTGGTTTGGATCCCGTAGTAAAGAGGTTCCACACCGAAACAGTCAATTAAACCTGGTTGCGATTAATATTTTAGAGGATAACGCCGGTTATGTCTTGGCTAGGTCTGGGATTTGCCCTCATCTGGTTCGTACTTTCGCATTTTTCGCATACTTGTTGGCCAGATCCTGGGCTTTTTCTGGTTTGTATCACGTAGTAATGTGGTACCACACTGAAACAGTCAATAGAAGCTAGTTCCGAATAGTATTTTAGAGGACAACGCTGGTTATGTCTCGGTTAGGTCGGGGATTGGCCCTCATCTGGCCCGTACTTACGCATTTTTCGCATACTTGTTGGCCAGATCCTGGGCTTTTTCTGGTTTGGATCACGTAGTAATGTGGTACCACACTGAAACAGTCAATGGAAGCTAGTTCCGAATAGTATTTTAGAGGACAACGCTGGTTATGTCTCGGTTAGGTCTGGAATTGGCCCTCATCTGGCCCGTACTTTCGCATTTTTCGCATACTTGTTGACCAGATCCTGGGTTTTTTCTGGTTTGGACCACGTAGTAATGAGGTACCTCACTGAAACGGTCAATAAAAGCTGGTTCCGATTAGTGTTTTAGAGGATAACGCTGGTTATGTCTGGGTTAGTTCTGGTATTCGCAATCATCTGGCTCATACTTTCGCTTTTTTCGCATATTTATTGGCCAGATCCTGGGGTTTTTCTGGTTAGGATCCCGTAGTAATGAAGTTCCACACCGAAACAGTCAATTAAACCTGGTTGCGATTAATATTTTAGAGGATAACGCCGGTTATATCTCGGTTAGGTCTGGGATTTGCCCTCATCTGGCCCGTACTTTCGCATTTTTGCATTCTTGTTGGCCAGATCCTAGGCTTATTGCTGATTTGGATCACGTAGTTATGTGGTACCACACTGAAACAGTCAATAGAAGCTGGTTCCGAATAGTATTTTAGAGGATAACGCTGGCTATGTCTGGGTTAGTTCTGGTATTTGCAATCATCTGGCCCATACTTTCGCGTTTTTCGCATATTTGTTGGCCAGATGCTGGGTTTTTTCTGGTTTGGATCCCGTAATAATGACGTTCCACACCGAAACAGCCAATTAAACCTGGTTTCGATTAATATGTTAGAGGATAACGCCGGTTATATCTCGGTTAGATCCGGGGTTTGCCCTCATGTGGCTCGTACCTGCGCATTTTTCGCATACTTGTTGGCCATATCCTGGCCTTATTCTGGTTTGTATCACGTAGTAATGTGGTACCACACTGAAACAGTCAATAGAAGCTGGTTCCGAATAGTATTTTAGATGATAACGCTGGCTATGTCTGGCTTAGTTCTGGTATTTGCAATCATCTGGCTCATACTTTCGCGTTTTTCGCATATTTGTTGGCAAGATCCTGGGTTTTTTCTGGTTTGGATCCCGTAGTAATGAGGTTCCACACCGAAACAGTCAATTAAACCTGGTTGCGATTAATATTTTAGAGGATAACGCCGGTTATGTCTTGGTTAGGTCTGGGATTTGCCCTCATCTGGTTCGTACTTTCGCATTTTTCGCATACTTGTTGGCCAGATCCTGGGCTTTTTCTGGTTTGTGTCACGTAGTAATGTGGTACCACACTGAAACAGTCAATAGAAGCTAGTTCCGAATAGTATTTTAGAGGACAACGCTGGTTATGTCTCGGTTAGGTCGGGGATTGGCCCTCATCTGGCCCGTAATTTCGCATTTTTCGCATACTTGTTGGCCAGATCCTGGGCTTTTTCTGGTTTGGATCACGTAGTAATGTGGTACCACACTGAAACAGTCAATGGAAGCTAGTTCCGAATAGTATTTTAGAGGACAACGCTGGTTATGTCTCGGTTAGGTCTGGAATTGGCCCTCATCTGGCCCGTACTTTCGCATTTTTCGCATACTTGTTGGCCAGATCCTGGGTTTTTTCTGGTTTGGACCACGTAGTAATGAGGTACCTCACTGAAACGGTCAATAAAAGCTGGTTCCGATTAGTGTTTTAGAGGATAACGCTGGTTATGTCTGGGTTAGTTCTGGTATTCGCAATCATCTGGCTCATACTTTCGCTTTTTTCGCATATTTATTGGCCAGATCCTGGGGTTTTTCTGGTTAGGATCCCGTAGTAATGAAGTTCCACACCGAAACAGTCAATTAAACCTGGTTGCGATTAATATTTTAGAGGATAACGCCGGTTATATCTCGGTTAGGTCTGGGATTTGCCCTCATCTGGCCCGTACTTTCGCATTTTTGCATTCATGTTGGCCAGATCCTAGGCTTTTTGCTGATTTGGATCACGTAGTTATGTGGTACCACACTGAAACAGTCAATAGAAGCTGGTTCCGAATAGTATTTTAGAGGATAACGCTGGCTATGTCTGGGTTAGTTCTGGTATTTGCAATCATCTGGCCCATACTTTCGCGTTTTTCGCATATTTGTTGGCCAGATGCTGGGTTTTTTCTGGTTTGGATCCCGTAATAATGACGTTCCACACCGAAACAGCCAATTAAACCTGGTTTCGATTAATATGTTAGAGGATAACGCCGGTTATATCTCGGTTAGATCCGGGATTTGCCCTCATCTGGCTCGTACCTGCGCATTTTTCGCATACTTGTTGGCCATATCCTGGCCTTATTCTGGTTTGTATCACGTAGTAATGTGGTACCACACTGAAACAGTCAATAGAAGCTGGTTCCGATTAGTGTTTTAGAGGATAACGCTGGTTATGTCTGGGTTAGTTCTGGTATTTGCCCTCATCTGGCTCGTACCTTCGCATTTCTCGCATACTTGTTGGCCAGATCCTGGCCTTGTTCTGGCTTGGACCAAGTAGTAATGTGGGACCACACTGAAACAGTCAATTAAACCTGGTTGCGATTAATATTTTAGAGGATAACGCTGGTTATGTCTCGGTTAGGTCTGGGATTTGCCCTCATCTGGCCCGTACTTTCGCATTTTTCGCATACTTGTTGGCCAGATCCTGGGTTTTTTCTGGTTTGGACCACGTAGTAATGAGGTACCTCACTGAAACGGTCAATAAAAGCTGGTTCCGATTAGTGTTTTAGAGGATAACGCTGGTTATGTCTGGGTTAGTTCTGGTATTCGCAATCATCTGGCTCATACTTTCGCTTTTTTCGCATATTTATTGGCCAGATCCTGGGGTTTTTCTGGTTAGGATCCCGTAGTAATGAAGTTCCACACCGAAACAGTCAATTAAACCTGGTTGCGATTAATATTTTAGAGGATAACGCCGGTTATATCTCGGTTAGGTCTGGGATTTGCCCTCATCTGGCCCGTACTTTCGCATTTTTGCATTCTTGTTGGCCAGATCCTTGGCTTTTTGCTGATTTGGATCACGTAGTTATGTGGTACCACACTGAAACAGTCAATAGAAGCTGGTTCCGAATAGTATTTTCGAGGATAACGCTGGCTATGTCTGGGTTAGTTCTGGTATTTGCAATCATCTGGCCCATACTTTCGCGTTTTTCGCATATTTGTTGGCCAGATGCTGGGTTTTTTCTGGTTTGGATCCCGTAATAATGACGTTCCACACCGAAACAGCCAATTAAACCTGGTTTCGATTAATATGTTAGAGGATAACGCCGGTTATATCTCGGTTAGATCCGGGATTTGCCCTCATCTGGCTCGTACCTGCGCATTTTTCGCATACTTGTTGGCCATATCATGGCCTTATTCTGGTTTGTATCCCGTAGTAATGTGGTACCACACTGAAACAGTCAATAGAAGCTGGTTCCGAATAGTATTTTAGAGGATAACGCTGGCTATGTCTGGGTTAGTTCTGGTATTTGCAATCATCTGGCTCATACTTTCGCGTTTTTCGCATATTTGTTGGGAAGATCCTGGGTTTTTTCTGGTTTGGATCCCGTAGTAATGAGGTTCCACACCGAAACAGTCAATTAAACCTGGTTGCGATTAATATTTTAGAGGATAACGCCGGTTATGTCTTGGTTAGGTCTGGGATTTGCCCTCATCTGGCTCGTACTTTCGCATTTTTCGCATACTTGTTGGCCAGATCCTGGGCTTTTTCTGGTTTGTATCACGTAGTAATGTGGTACCACACTGAAACAGTCAATAGAAGCTAGTTCCGAATAGTATTTTAGAGGACAACGCTGGTTATGTCTCGGTTCGGTCTGGGATTGGCCCTCATCTGGCCCGTACTTTCGCATTTTTCGCATACTTGTTGGCCAGATCCTGGGCTTTTTCTGGTTTGGATCACGTAGTAATGTGGTACCTCACTGAAACAGTCAATAGAAGCTAGTTCCGAATAGTATTTTAGAGGACAACGCTGGTTATGTCTCGGTTAGGTCTGGGATTGGCCCTCATCTGGCCCGTACTTTCGCATTTTTCGCATACTTGTTGGCCAGATCCTGGGTTTTTTCTGGTTTGGACCACGTAGTAATGTGGTACTACACTGAAACAGTCAATAGAAGCTGGTTCCGAATAGTATTTTAGAGGATAACGCTGGCTATGTCTGGGTTAGTTCTGGTATTTGCAATCATCTTGCTCATACGTTCGCTTTTTTCGCATACTTGTTGGCCAGATGCTGGGTTTTTTCTAGTTTGGATCACGTAATAATTACGTTCCACACCGAAACAGTCAATTAAACCTAGTTTCGATTAATATTTTAGAGGATATTGCCGGTTATATCTCGGTTAGGTCTGGGACTTGCCCTCATCTGGCTCGTACCTTCGCATTTCTCGCATACTTGTTGGCCAGATCCTCGCCTTTTTCTGGTTTGTATCACGTAGTAATGTGGTACTACACTGAAACAGTCAATAGAAGCTGGTTCCGATTAGTGTTTTAGAGGATAACGCTGGTTATGTCTGGGTTAGTTCTGGTATTTGCAATCATCTGGCTCGTACTTTCGCATTTCTCGCATACTTGTTGGCCAGATGCTGGGTTTTTTCTGGTTTGGATCACGTAATAATGACGTTCCACACCGAAACAGTCAATTAAACCTAGTTTCGATTAATATTTTAGAGGATATTGCCGGTTATATCTCGGTTAGGTCTGGGATTTGCCCTCATCTGGCTCGTACCTTCGCATTTCTCGCATACTTGTTGGCCAGATCCTGGCCTTGTTCTGGCTTGGACCAAGTAGTAATGTGGGACCACACTGAAACAGTCAATTAAACCTGGTTGCGATTAATATTTTAGAGGATAACGCTGGTTATGTCTCGGTTAGGTCTGGGATTTGCCCTCATCTGGCCCGTACTTTCGCATTTTTCGCATACTTGAATGGCCAGATCCTGTGTTTTTCTATTGTTAGGATCACGTAGTAGTGTGGTACTACACCGAAACAGTCAATTGAACCTGGTTGCGATTAATATTTTAGAGGATAACGCCGGTTATGTCTCGGTTAGGTCTGGGATTTGCCCTCATCTGGCTCGTACTTTCGCAATTTTCGCATACTTATTGGCAAGATCCTGGCCTTTTTCTGGTTTGTATCACGTAGTAATGCGGTACTACACCGAAACAGTCAACTAAACCTGGTTGCGATTAATATTTTAGAGGATAACGCTGGTTATGTCTCGGTTAGGTCTGGGATTTGTCCTCACCTGGCCCGTAGTTTCGCATTTTTGCATTCTTGTTGGCCAGATCCTAGGTTTTTTGCTGATTTGGATCACGTAGTAATGTGGTACCACACTGAAACAGCCAATAGAAGCTGGTTCCGAATAGTACTTTAGAGGATAACGCTGGCTATGTCTGGGTTAGTTCTGGTATTTGCAATCATCTGGCTCATACTTTCGCGTTTTTCGCATATTTATTGGCCAGATCCTGGGTTTTTTCTGGTTAGGATCCCGTAGTAATGAGGTTCCACACCGAAACAGTCAATTAAACCTGGTTGCGATTACTATTTTAGAGGATAACGCCGGTTATATCTCGGTTAGGTCTGGGATTTGCCCTCATCTGGCCCGTACTTTCGCATTTTTGCATTCTTGTTGGCCAGATCCTAGGCTTTTTGCTGATTTGGATCACGTAGTTATGTGGTACTACACTGAAACAGTCAATAGAAGCTGGTTCCGATTAGTGTTTTAGAGGTTAACGCTGGCTATGTCTGGGTTAGTTCTGGCGTTTGCAATCATCTTGCTCATACTTTCGCTTTTTTCGCATACTAGTTGGCCAGATGCTGGGTTTTTTCTGGTTTGGATCACGTAATAATGACGTTCCACACCGAAACAGTCAATTAAACCTAGTTTCGATTAATATTTTAGAGGATATTGCCGGTTATATCTCGGTTAGGTCTGGGATTTGCCCTCATCTGGCTCGTACCTTCGCATTTCTCGCATACTTGTTGGCCAGATCCTGGCCTTTTTCTGGTTTGTATCACGTAGTAATGTGGTACTACACTGAAACAGTCAATAGAAGCTGGTTCCGAATAGTATTTTAGAGGATAACGCTGGCTATGTCTGGGTTAGTTCTGGTATTTGCAATCATCTTGCTCATACTTTCGCTTTTTTCGCATACTTGTTGGCCAGATGCTGGGTTTTTTCTAGTTTGGACCACGTAGTAATGAGGTACCTCACTGAAACAGTCAATAAAAGCTGGTTCCGGTTAGTGTTTTAGAGGATAACGCTGGCTATGTCTGGGTTAGTTCTGGTATTTGCAATCATCTTGCTCATACTTTCGCTTTTTTCGCATACTTGTTGGCCAGATGCTGGGTTTTTTCTAGTTTGGACCACGTAGTAATGAGGTACCTCACTGAAACAGTCAATAAAAGCTGGTTCCGATTAGTGTTTTAGAGGATAACGCTGGTTATGTCTGGGTTAGTTCTGGTATTTGCAATCATCTGGCTCGTACTTTCGCATTTCTCGCATACTTGTTGGCCAGATGCTGGGTTTTTTCTGGTTTGGATCACGTAATAATGACGTTCCACACCGAAACAGTCAATTAAACCTAGTTTCGATTAATATTTTAGAGGATATTGCCGGTTATATCTCGGTTAGGTCTGGGATTTGCCCTCATCTGGCTCGTACCTTCGCATTTCTCGCATACTTGTTGGCCAGATCCTGGCCTTGTTCTGGCTTGGACCAAGTAGTAATGTGGGACCACACTGAAACAGTCAATTAAACCTGGTTGCGATTAATATTTTAGAGGATAACGCTGGTTATGTCTCGGTTAGGTCTGGGATTTGCCCTCATCTGGCCCGTACTTTCGCATTTTTCGCATACTTGAATGGCCAGATCCTGTGTTTTTCTATTGTTAGGATCACGTAGTAGTGTGGTACTACACCGAAACAGTCAATTGAACCTGGTTGCGATTAATATTTTAGAGGATAACGCCGGTTATGTCTCGGTTAGGTCTGGGATTTGCCCTCATCTGGCTCGTACTTTCGCAATTTTCGCATACTTATTGGCAAGATCCTGGCCTTTTTCTGGTTTGTATCACGTAGTAATGCGGTACTACACCGAAACAGTCAACTAAACCTGGTTGCGATTAATATTTTAGAGGATAACGCTGGTTATGTCTCGGTTAGGTCTGGGATTTGCCCTCACCTGGCCCGTAGTTTCGCATTTTTGCATTCTTGTTGGCCAGATCCTAGGTTTTTTGCTGATTTGGATCACGTAGTAATGTGGTACCACACTGAAACAGCCAATAGAAGCTGGTTCCGAATAGTACTTTAGAGGATAACGCTGGCTATGTCTGGGTTAGTTCTGGTATTTGCAATCATCTGGCTCATACTTTCGCGTTTTTCGCATATTTATTGGCCAGATCCTGGGTTTTTTCTGGTTAGGATCCCGTAGTAATGAGGTTCCACACCGAAACAGTCAATTAAACCTGGTTGCGATTACTATTTTAGAGGATAACGCCGGTTATATCTCGGTTAGGTCTGGGATTTGCCCTCATCTGGCCCGTACTTTCGCATTTTTGCATTCTTGTTGGCCAGATCCTAGGCTTTTTGCTGATTTGGATCACGTAGTTATGTGGTACTACACTGAAACAGTCAATAGAAGCTGGTTCCGATTAGTGTTTTAGAGGTTAACGCTGGCTATGTCTGGGTTAGTTCTGGCATTTGCAATCATCTTGCTCATACTTTCGCTTTTTTCGCATACTAGTTGGCCAGATGCTGGGTTTTTTCTGGTTTGGATCACGTAATAATGACGTTCCACACCGAAACAGTCAATTAAACCTAGTTTCGATTAATATTTTAGAGGATATTGCCGGTTATATCTCGGTTAGGTCTGGGATTTGCCCTCATCTGGCTCGTACCTTCGCATTTCTCGCATACTTGTTGGCCAGATCCTGGCCTTTTTCTGGTTTGTATCACGTAGTAATGTGGTACTACACTGAAACAGTCAATAGAAGCTGGTTCCGAATAGTATTTTAGAGGATAACGCTGGCTATGTCTGGGTTAGTTCTGGTATTTGCAATCATCTTGCTCATACTTTCGCTTTTTTCGCATACTTGTTGGCCAGATGCTGGGTTTTTTCTAGTTTGGACCACGTAGTAATGAGGTACCTCACTGAAACAGTCAATAAAAGCTGGTTCCGATTAGTGTTTTAGAGGATAACGCTGGCTATGTCTGGGTTAGTTCTGGTATTTGCAATCATCTGGCTCATACTTTCGCTTTTTTCGCATACTTGTTGGCCTGATGCTGGGTTTTTTCTGGTTTGGATCACGTAATAATGACGTTCCACACCGAAACAGTCAATTAAACCTAGTTTCGATTAATACTTTAGAGGATATTGCCGGTTATATCTCGGTTAGGTCTGGGATTTGCCCTCATCTGGCTCGTACCTTCGCATTTCTCGCATACTTGTTGGCCAGATCCTGGCCTTTTTCTGGTTTGTATCACGTAGTAATGTGGTACTACACTGAAACAGTCAATAGAAGCTGGTTCCGAATGGTATTTTAGAGGATAACGCTGGCTATGTCTGGGTTAGTTCTGGTATTTGCAATCATCTTGCTCATACTTTCGCTTTTTTCGCATACTTGTTGGCCAGATGCTGGGTTTTTTCTAGTTTGGACCACGTAGTAATGAGGTACCTCACTGAAACAGTCAATAAAAGCTGGTTCCGATTAGTGTTTTAGAGGATAACGCTGGCTATGTCTGGGTTAGTTCTGGTATTTGCAATCATCTTGCTCATACTTTCGCTTTTTTCGCATACTTGTTGGCCAGATGCTGGGTTTTTTCTAGTTTGGACCACGTAGTAATGAGGTACCTCACTGAAACAGTCAATAAAAGCTGGTTCCGATTAGTGTTTTAGAGGATAACGCTGGCTATGTCTGGGTTAGTTCTGGTATTTGCAATCATCTTGCTCATACTTTCGCTTTTTTCACGTACTTGTTGAACGGATCCTGGGTTTTTTCTGGTTTGGATCACGTAGTAATGTGGTACCACACTGAAACATTCAATTAAACCTGGTCTTGATAAATATTTTAGAGGATAACGCAAGTTAGGTCTGGGATAGGTCTAGGATTTGCCCTCATCAGGCTCTTACTATCGCATATTTCTCATACTTCGTGGCTAGATCCTGGGCTATTTCTGGATTGGATCACGTAGTAAAGTGGTACCACACTGAAACATTCAATGAAACCTGTTCTGGATAAATATTTTAGAGGATAACGCATCTTAGGTCTGGGTTAGGTCTAAGATTTGCCCTCATCAGGCTCACAGTTTCGCGTTTTTCACATACTTGTTAAACAGATCCTGGGTTTTTTCTGGTTTGGATCACGTAGTAATGTGGTACCACACTAAAACAGTCAATTAAACCTGGTTTCGATCTATATTTTACAGGATCACGCAAGCTCGGTCTGGGATAGGTCTGGGATTAGCCCTCATCAGACTCATACTTTCGCACACTTCACATACTCGTTGACAAGATCCTGGGTTTTTTTCTGGCTTGGATCACGTAGTAATGTGGTTCCACACTGAAACAGTCGATTAAACTTGGCTTCGATCAATATTTTAGAGGATAACGCAAGTTAGGTCTGGGACAGGTCTGGGATTTGCCCTCATCAGGCTCATACTTTCGCGTTTTTCACATACTTGTTGAACGGATGCTAGGTTTTTTCTGGTTTGGTTCACGTAGTAATGTGGGTCCACACTGAAACAATCAATTAAACCTGGTCTTGATAAATATTTTAGAGGATAACGCATGTTAGGTCCGTGATAGGTCTGGGATTTGCCCTCATCAGACTCACACTTTCGCACACTTCACATACTCGTTGAACAGATCCTGCATTATTTTCTGGTTTGGATCACATAGTAATGTGGTACCACACTGAAACATTCAATTGAACCTGGCCTTGATAAATATTTTGGAGGATAACGCGAGTTAGGTCTGGGATAGGTCTGGGATTTGCTCTCATCAGGCTCATTCTTTCGCATATTTCTCATACTTGATGGCTAGATCCTGAGCTTTTTCTGGATTGCATCACGTAGTAATGTAGTACCACACTGAAACAGTCAATGAAACCTGGTTTCCATCAATATTTTAGAGGACAACGCAAGTTAGGTCTAGGTAAGGCCTGAGATTTTCACTGATCAGACTCATACATTCGCATTCTTCACATACTTTATGAACGGATCCTGGGTTTTTTCTGGTTTGGATCACGTAGTTATGTGGGTCCACACTGAAACAATCAATTAAACCAGGTCTTGATAAATATTTTAGAGGATAACGCGTGTTAGGTCTGGGATAGGTCTGGGATTTGCCCTCATGAGGCTCATACTTTCGCGTTTTTCACATACTTGTTGAACAGATCCTGGGTTTTTTCTGGTTTTGATCCCGTAGTAGTGTGGTACCACAATAAAACAGTCAATTAAACCTGGTTTCGATCAATATTTTAGAGGATATCGCAAGTTAGGTCTGGGATAGGTCTGGGATTTGCCCTCATCAGACTCATACTTTCGCACACTTGACATACTCGTTGATCAAATCCTGGGTTTTTTTCTGGTTTGGATCACGTAGTAATGTGGTACCACACTGAAACATTCAATGAAACCAGGTCTGGATAAATATTTTAGAGGATAACGCAAGTTAGGTCTGGGATAGGTCTGGGATTTTCACTCATCAGACTCATACTTTCGCATTCTTCACATACTTGTTGAACGGATCCTGGGTTTTTTCTGGATTGGATCACGTAGTAATGTGGTACCACACTAAAACATTCAATGAAACCTGGTCTGGATAAATATTTTAGAGGATAACGCAAGTTAGGTCTGGGGTAGGTCTGGGATTAGCCCTCATCAGACTCATACTTTCGCACACTTCACATACTCGTTGAACAGATCCTGGGTTTTTTTCTGGTTTGGATCACGTAGTAATCTGGTAACACACTGAAACAGTCGATTAAACCTGGTTTCGATCAATATTATTGAGGATAACGCATGTTAGGTCTAGGTCAGGTCTAGGATTTGCCCTCATCAGGCTCATATTTTCGCAGTTTTAACATGCATGTAGACCTGATCGAGGGTTTTTACTGCTTTGGATCACGTAGTAAAGTGGTACCACACTGAAACAGTCCATTAAACCTGGTTTGCATCAATATTTTAGAGGATAACGCATGTTAGGTCTAGGTTAGCCCCGAGATTTTCACTCATCAGACTCACACTTTCGCATTCTTCACATACTTGTTGAACGGATCCTGGGTTTTTTCTGGTTTGGATCACGTAGTAATGTGGGACCACACTGAAACAATCAATTAAACCTGGTCTTGATAAATATTTTAGAGGACAACGTATGTTAGGTCTGGGTTAGGTCTAGGATTTGCCCCCATCAGGCTCATACTTTCGCATATTTCTCATACTTCATGGCTAGATTCTGGGCTATTTCTGGATTGGATCACGTAGTAATGTGGTACTACACTGAAACAGTCAATTAAACCTGGTTTCGCTCAATATTTTAGAAGATAACGCATGTTAGGCCTAGGTTAGGCCTGGGATTTGCCTTATCAGGGTCATACTTTCGCAGTTTTAACATACATGTTGACGTGATCGAGGGTTTTTTCTGCTTTGGATCACGTAGTAAAGTGGTACCACATTGAAACAGTCCATTAAACCTTGTTTGGATCAATATTCTTGAGGATAAAGCATGTTAGGTCTAGGTTAGGCCTGGGACTTTCACTCATCAGACTCATACATTCAGATTCTTCACATACTTGTCGAACGGATCATGGGTTTTTCTGGTTTCGATCACGTAGTAATGTGGGGCCACACTGAAACAATCAATTAAACCTGGTCTTGATAAATATTTTAGAGGACAACCCATGTTAGATCTGGGTTAGGTCTAGGATTTGCTCTCATCAGGCTCATACTTTCGCATATTTCTCATACTTCATGGCTAGATCCTGGGATATTTCTGGATTGGATCACATAGTAATGTGGTACCGCACTGAAACAGTCAATTAAACCTGGTTTCGCTCAGTATTTTAGAAGATAACGCATGTTAGGTCTAGGTTAGGCCTTGGATTTGCCCTCATCAGGGTCATACTTTCGCAGTTTTAACATACATGTTGACCTGATCGAGGGTTTTTTCTGCTTTGGATCACGCAGTAAAGTGGTACCACACTGAAACAGTCCATTAAACCTGGTTTGGATCAATATTTTTGAGGATAACGCATGTTAGGTCTAGGTTAGGCCTGGGATTTTCACTCATCAGGCTCATACTTTCGCATTCTTCACATACTTGTTGGACAGATACTGGGTTTTTTCTGGTTTGGTTCACGCAGTAATGTGGTACCACACTGAAACATTCAATTAAACCTGGTCTTGATAAATATTTTAGAGGATAACGCAAGTTAGGTCTGGGATAGGTCTGGGATTTGCCCTCATCAGACTCATACCTACGCACACTTCACATACTCGGTGAACAGATCCTGGGTTATTTTCTGGTTTGGATCACATAGTAATGTGGTACCACACTGAAACAGTCAATTAAACCTGGTTTCCATCAATAGTTTAGAGGACAACGCATGTTAGGTCTAGGTTAGGCCTGGGATTTGCCCACATCAGGGTCATACTTTCGCAGTTGTAACATACATGTTGACCTGATCGAGGGTTTTTTCTGCTTTGGATCACGCAGTAAAGTGGTACCACACTGAAACATTCCATTAAACCTGGTTTGGATCAATATTTTTGAGGATAACGCATGTTAGGTCTAGGTTAGGCCTGGGATTTTCACTCATCAGGCTCATACTTTCGCATTCTTCACATACTTGTTGGACAGATACTGGGTTTTTTCTGGTTTGGTTCACGCAGTAATGTGGTACCACACTGAAACATTCAATTAAACCTGGTCTTGATAAATATTTTAGAGGATAACGCATGTTAGGTTTGGGTTAGGTCTTGGATTTGCCCTCATCAGGCTCATACTTTCGCATATCTCTCATACTTCATGGCTAGACCCTGGGCTGTTTCTGGATTGTATCACGTAGTAATGTGGTACCACGCTGAAACAGTCAATTAAACCTGATTTCGATCAATATTTTAGAGGATAACGCAAGTTAGGTCTGGGATAGGTCTGGGATTCGCCCTCATCAGGCTCATACTTTCGCATATTTCTCATACATGATGGCTAGATCCTGGGTTTCTTCCGGTTTGGGTCACGTAGTAGTGTGGTACCACACTGAAACAGTCGATTAAATCTGGTTTCGAACAATATTTTTTAGGATAACGCATGTTAGGTCTAGGTTAGGCCGGGGATTTTCACTCATCAGACTCATACTTTCGCATTCTTCACATACTTGTCGAACGGATGCTGGGTTTTTACTGGTTTGGATCACGTAGTAATGTGGTACCACACTGAAACATTCAATTAAACCTGGTCTTGATAAATATTTTAGAGGATAACGCATGTTAGGTCTGGGATAGGTCTGGGATTTGCATTCATCAGACTCATACTTCCGCACGCCTCACATACTCGTTGAACAGATCCTGGGTTATTTTCTGGTTTGGATCACATAGTAATGTGGTACCACACTGAAACAGTCGATTAAACCGGGTTTCGATCAATATTTTTGAGGATAACGCATGTCAGGTCTAGGTTAGACCTGGGATTTTCACTCTTCAGACTCATACTTTCGCATTCTTCACATACTTGTTGAACGGATCCTGGGTTTTTTCTGGTTTGGATCACGTAGTAATGTGGGACCACACTGAAACAATCAATTAAACCTGGTCTTGATAAATATTTTAGAGGATAACGCATGTTAGGTCTGGGTTTGGTCTAGGATTTGCCCTCGTCAGGCTCATACTTTCGCATATTTCTCATACTTCATGGCTAGATCCTGGGCTATTTCTGGATTGGATCACGTAGTAATGTGGTACCACACTGAAACAGTCGATTAAACCAGGTTTCTATCAATATTTTTGAGGATAACGCAAGTTAGGTCTGGGATAGGTCTGGGATTTGCCCTCATCAGGCTCATACTTTCGCGTTTTTCACATACTTGTTGAACAGATCCTGGGTTTTTTCCTGTTTGGGTCACGTAGTAGTGTGGTACCACACTGAAACAGTCGATTAAACCTGGTTTCGCTCAATATTTTAGAAGATAACGCATGTTAGGCCTAGGTTAGGCCTGGGATTTGCCCTCATCAGGGTCATACTTTCGCAGTTTTAACATGCATGTTGACCTGATCGAGTGTTTTTTCTGCTTTGGATCACGTAGTAAAGTGGTACCACAACTATAACAGTCAATTAAATCTGGTTTCGATCACTATTTTAGAGGATAACGCAAGTTAGGTCTGGGATAGGTCTGGGATTAGCCCTCATCAGGCTCATACTTTTGCAGTTTTAACATGCATGTTGACCTGATCGAGGGTTTTGTCTGCTTTGGATCACGTAGTAAAGAGGTACCACAACTAAAACAGTCAATTAAACCTGGTTTCGATCAATATTTTAGAGAATAATTCATGTTAGGTCTAGGTTAGGTCTGGGATTAGCCCTCATCAGACTCATACTTTCGCACACTTCACATACTCGTTGACAAGATCCTGGGTTTTTTTCTTGTTTGGATCACGTAGTAATGTGGTACCACACTGAAACAGTCGATTAAACCTGGTTTCGATTAATATTTCAGAGGATAACGCATGTTAGGTCTGGGATAGGTCTGGGATTCGCCCTCATCAGGCTCATACTTTCGCATATTTCTCATACTTGATGGCTAGATCCTGGGCTTTTTCTGGATTGCATCATGTAGTAATGAAGTACAACACTGAAACAGTCAATTAAACCTGGTTTCCATCAATATCTTAGAGGACAACGCAAGTTAGGTCTGGGATAGGTCTGGGATTTGCCCTCATGAGGCTCATACTTTCGCGTTTTTCACATACTTGTTGAACAGATCCTGGGTTTTTTCTGGTTTGGATCACGTAGTAGTGTGGTACCACACTGAAACAGTACATTAAACCTGGTTTCGATCAATATTTTTGAGGATAACGCATGTTAGGTCTAGGTTAGGCCGGGGATTTTCACTCATCAGACTCATACTTTCGCATTCTTCGCATACTTGTTGAACGGATCCTGGATTTTGTCTGGTTTGGATCACGTAGTAATGTGGTACCACACTGAAACAGTACATTGAACCTGGTTTCGATCAATATTTTTGAGGATAACGCATGTTAGGTCTAGGTTAGGCCGGGGATTTTCACTCGTCAGACTCATACTTTGGCATTCTTCACATACTTGTTGAACGGATCCTGGGTTTTTTCTGGTTTGGTTCACGTAGTAATGTGATACCACACTGGAACATTCAATTAAACCTGGTCTTGATAAATATTTTAGAGGATAACGCATGTTAGGTTTGGGTTAGGTCTAGGATTTGCCCTCATCAGGCTCATACTTTCGCATATTTCTCATACTTCATGGCTAGATCCTGGGCTGTTTCTGGATTGTATTACGTAGTAATGTGGTACCACGCTGAAACAGTCAATTAAACCTGGTTTCGATCAATAGTTTTGAGGATAACGCGTGTTAGGTCTAGGTTAGCCCAGGGATTTTCACTCATCAGACTCATACTTTCGCATTCTTCACATACTTGTTGAACGGATCCTGGGTTTTTTCTGGTTTGGATCACGTAGTAATGTGGGACCACACTGAAACAATCAATTAAACCTGGTCATGATAAATATTATAGAGGATAACGCATGTTAGGTCTGGGTTAGGACTAGGATTTGCCCCCATCAGGTTCATACTTTCGCATATTTCTCATACTTCATGGCTGGATCCTGGGCTATTTCTGGATTGGATCACGTGGTAATGTGGTACCACACTGAAACAGTCAATTAAACCTGGTTTCCATCAATATTTTAGAGGAAAACGCATGTTAGGTCTAGGTTAGGCCTGGGATTTGCCCTCATCAGGGTCATACTTCCGCAGTTTTAACATACATGTTGGCCTGATCGAGGGTTTTTTCTGCTTTGGATCACGTAGTGAAGTGGTACCGCACTGAAGCAGACCATTAAACCTGGTTTGGATCAATATTTTAGAGGATAACGCATGTTAGGTTTGGGTTAGGTCTAGGATTTGCACTCATCAGGCACATACTTTCGCATATTTCTCATACTTCATGGCTAGATCCTGGGCTGTTTCAGGATTGTATCACGTAGTAATTTGGTACCACGCTGAAACAGTCAATTAAAACTGATTTCGATCAATATCTTAGAGGATAACGCAAGTTTGGTCTGGGATAGGTTTGGGATTTGCCCTCATCAGGCTCATACTTTCGCGTTTTTGACATACTTGTTGAACTGGTCCTCGGTTTTTTCTGGTTTGGATCACGTAGCAATGTGGTACCACACTGAAGCAGTCGATTAAACCTGGTTGCGATCAATATTTTAGAGGATAACGCAAGTTTGGTCTGGGATAGGTCTGGGATTTGCCCTCATCAGGGTCATACCTTCGCATTCTTCACATACTTGTTGAACGGATCCTGGGTTTTTTCTGGTTTGGTTCACGTAGTAATGTGATACCACACTGGAACATTCAATTAAACCTGGTCTTGATAAATATTTTAGAGGATAACGCATGTTAGGTTTGGGTTAGGTCTAGGATTTGCCCTCATCAGGCTCATACTTTCGCATATTTCTCATACTTCATGGCTAGATCCTGGGCTGTTTCTGGATTGTATTACGTAGTAATGTGGTACCACGCTGAAACAGTCAATTAAACCTGGTTTCGATCAATAGTTTTGAGGATAACGCGTGTTAGGTCTAGGTTAGCCCAGGGATTTTCACTCATCAGACTCATACTTTCGCATTCTTCACATACTTGTTGAACGGATCCTGGGTTTTTTCTGGTTTGGATCACGTAGTAATGTGGGACCACACTGAAACAATCAATTAAACCTGGTCATGATAAATATTATAGAGGATAACGCATGTTAGGTCTGGGTTAGGACTAGGATTTGCCCCCATCAGGTTCATACTTTCGCATATTTCTCATACTTCATGGCTGGATCCTGGGCTATTTCTGGATTGGATCACGTGGTAATGTGGTACCACACTGAAACAGTCAATTAAACCTGGTTTCCATCAATATTTTAGAGGAAAACGCATGTTAGGTCTAGGTTAGGCCTGGGATTTGCCCTCATCAGGGTCATACTTCCGCAGTTTTAACATACATGTTGGCCTGATCGAGGGTTTTTTCTGCTTTGGATCACGTAGTGAAGTGGTACCGCACTGAAGCAGACCATTAAACCTGGTTTGGATCAATATTTTAGAGGATAACGCATGTTAGGTTTGGGTTAGGTCTAGGATTTGCACTCATCAGGCACATACTTTCGCATATTTCTCATACTTCATGGCTAGATCCTGGGCTGTTTCAGGATTGTATCACGTAGTAATTTGGTACCACGCTGAAACAGTCAATTAAAACTGATTTCGATCAATATCTTAGAGGATAACGCAAGTTTGGTCTGGGATAGGTTTGGGATTTGCCCTCATCAGGCTCATACTTTCGCGTTTTTGACATACTTGTTGAACTGGTCCTCGGTTTTTTCTGGTTTGGATCACGTAGCAATGTGGTACCACACTGAAGCAGTCGATTAAACCTGGTTGCGATCAATATTTTAGAGGATAACGCAAGTTTGGTCTGGGATAGGTCTGGGATTTGCCCTCATCAGGGTCATACCTTCGCATTCTTCACATACTTGTTGAACGGATCCTGGGTTTTTTCTGGTTTGGATCACGTAGTAATGTGGGACCACACTGAAACAATCAATTAAACCTGGTCATGATCAATATTTTAGAGAATAATTCATGTTATGTCTAGGTTAGGTCTGGGATTTGCTCTCATCAGGCTCATTCTTTCGCATATTTCTCATACTTGATGGCTAGATCCTGGGCTTTTTCTGGACTGCATCACGTAGTAATGAAGTACAACACTGAAACAGTCAATTAAACCTGGTTTCCATCAATATTTTAGAGGACAACGCATGTTAGGTCTAGGTTAGGCCTGGGATTTGCCCACATCAGGGTCATACTTCCGCAGTTTTAACATACATATTGACCTGATCGAGGGTTTTTTCTGCTTTGGATCACGTAGTAAAGTGGTACCACACTGAAACAGTCCATTAAACCTGGTTTGGTTCAATATTTTAGAGGATAACGCATGTTAGGTCTAGGTTTGCCCTGGGATTTTCACTCATCAGACCCATACTTTCGCATTCTTCACATACTTGTTGACCGGATCCTGGGTTTTTTCTGGTTTGGTTCACGTAGTAATGTGGTACCACACTGAAACATTCAATTAAACCTGGTCTTGATAAATATTTTAGAGGATCACGCAAGTTAGGTCTGGGATAGGTCTGGGATTCGCCCTCATCAGGCTCATACTTTCGCATATCTCTCATACTTCATGGCTAGACCCTGGGCTGTTTTTGGATTGTATCACGAAGTAATGTGGTACCACGCTGAAACAGTCAATTAAACCTGATTTCGATCAATATTTTAGAGGATAACGCAAGTTAGGTCTGGGATAGGTCTGGGATTCGCCCTCATCAGGCTCATACTCACGCATATTTCTCATACTTGATGGCTAGATCCTGGGTTTCTTCCGGTTTGGGTCACGTGGTAGTGTGGTACCACACTGAAACAGTCGATTAAACCTGGTTTCGAACAATATTTTTTAGGATAACGCATGTTAGGTCTAGGTTAGGCCGGGGATTTTCACTCATCAGACTCATACTTTCGCATTCTTCACATACTTGTTGAACGGATCCTGGGTTTTTACTGGTTTGGATCATGTAGTAATGTGGTACCACACTGAAACATTCAATTAAACCTGGTCTTGATAAATATTTTAGAGGATCACGCAAGTTAGGTCTGGGATAGGTCTAGGATTTGCTCTCATCAGGCTCATACTTTCGCATATTTCTCATACTTCATGGCTAGATCCTGGGATATTTCTGGATTGGACCACGTAGTAAAGTGGTACCACAACTAAAACAGTCAATTAAACCTGGTTTCGACCACTATTTTAGAGGATAACGCAAGTTAGGTCTGGGATAGGTCTGGGATTATCCCTCATCAGACTCATACTTTCGCACACTTCACATACTCGTTGACAAGATCCTGGGTTTTTTTCTGGTTTGGATCACGTAGTAATGTGGTACCACACTGAAACTGTCGATTAAACCTGGTTTCGAACACTATTTTAGAAGACAATGCAAGTTAGGTCTGGGATAGGTGTGGGTTTTGCCCTCATCAGGCTCATACTTTCGCGTTTTTCACATACTTGTTGAACAGATCCTGGTTTTTTTCTGGTTTGGATCACGTAGTAGTGTGGTACCACACTGAAACAGTCAATTAAACCTGGTTTCGATCACTATTTTACAGGATAACGCAAGTTAGGTCTGGGATAGGTCCGGGATTATCCCTCATCAGACTCATACTTTCGCACACTTCACATACTCGTTGACAAGATCCTGGGTTTTTTTCTGGTTTGGATCACGTAGTAATGTGGTACCACACTGAAACTGTCGGTTAAACCTGGTTTCGAACAATATTTTAGTGGATAACGCAAGTTAGGTCTGGGATAGGTCTGGGATTTGCCCACATCAGACTCACACCTACGCACACTTCACATACTCGGTGAACACATCCTGGGTTATTTTCCGGTTTGGATCACATAGTGATGTGGTACCAAACTGAAACAGTCAATTAAACCTGGTTTCCATCAATAGTTTGGAGGACAACGCATGGTAGGTCTAGGTTAGGCCTGGGATTTGCCCACATCAGGGTCATACTTTCGCAGTTTTAACATACATGTTGACCTGATCGAGGGTTTTTTCTGCTTTGGATCACGCAGTAAAGTGGTACCACACTGAAACAGTCCATTAAACCTGGTTTGGATCAATATTTTTGAGGATAACGCATGTTAGGTCTAGGTTAGGCCTGGGATTTTCACTCATCAGGCTCATACTTTCGCATTCTTCACATACTTGTTGGACAGATACAGGGTTTTTTCTGGTTTGGTTCACGCAGTAATGTGGTAACACACTGAAACATTCAATTAAACCTGGTCTTGATATATATTTTAGAGGATAACGCATGTTAGGTTTGGGTTAGGACTTGGATTTGCCCTCATCAGGCTCATACTTTCGCATATCTCTCATACTTCATGGCTAGACCCTGGGCTGTTTCTGGATTGTATCACGAAGCAATGTGGTACCACGCTGAAACAGTCAATTAAACCTGATTTCGATCAATATTTTAGAGGATAACGCAAGTTAGGTCTGGGATAGGTCTGGGATTCGCCCTCATCAGGCTCATACTTTCGCATATTTCTCATACTTGATGGCTAGATCCTGGGTTTCTTCCGGTTTGGGTCACGTGGTAGTGTGGTACCACACTGAAACAGTCGATTAAACCTGGTTTCGAACAATATTTTTTAGGATAACGCATGTTAGGTCTAGGTTAGGCCGGGGATTTTCACTCATCAGACTCATACTTTCGCATTCTTCACATACTTGTTGAACGGATCCTGGGTTTTTACTGGTTTGGATCACGTAGTAATGTGGTACCACACTGAAACATTCAATTAAACCTGGTCTTGATAAATATTTTAGAGGATAACGCATGTTAGGTCTGGGATAGGTCTGGGATTTGCATTCATCAGACTCATACTTTCGCGTTTTTCACATACTTGTTGAACAGATCCTGGGTTTTTTCCTGTTTGGGTCACGTTGTAGTGTGGTACCACACTGAAACAGTCGATTAAACCTGGTTTCGAACAATATTTTTGAGGATAACGCATGTTAGGTCTAGGTAAGGTCTGGGATTTTCACTCATCAGGCTCATACTTTCGCATTTTTCTCATACTTCATGGCTAGATCCTGGGCTATTTCTGGATTGTATCACGTAATAATGTGGTACCACACTGAAACAGTCAATTAAACCTGGTTTCGCTCAATATTTTAGAAGATAACGCATGTTAGGCCTAGGTTAGGCCTGGGATTTGCCCTCATCAGGGTCATACTTTCGCAGTTTTAACATGCATGTTGACCTGATCGAGTGTTTTTTCTGCTTTGGATCACGTAGTAAAGTGGTACCACAACTAAAACAGCCAATTAAACCTGGTTTCGATCACTATTTTAGAGGATAACGCAAGTTAGGTCAGGGATAGGTCTGGGATTAGCCCTCATCAGGCTCATACTTTCGCAGTTTTGACATGCATGTTGACCTGATCGAGGGTTTTTTCTGCTTTGGATCACGTAGTAAAGTGGTACCACAACTAAAACAGTCAATTAAACCTGGCTTCGATCAATATTTTAGAGAATAATTCATGTTAGGTCTAGGTTAGGTCTGGGATTAGCCCTCATCAGACTCATACTTTCGCATTCTTCACATACTTGTTGACCGGATCCTGGGTTTTTTCTGGTTTGGTTCACGTAGTAATGTGGTACCACACTGAAACATTCAATTAAACCTGGTCTTGATAAATATTTTAGAGGATAACGCATGTTAGGTTTGGGTTAGGTCTAGGATTTGCCCTCATCAGGCTCATACTTTCGCAAATTTCTCATACTTCATGGCTAGATCCTGGGCTGTTTCTGGATTGTATCACGTAGTAATGTGGTACCACGCCGAAACAGTCAATTAAAACTGGTTTCGATCAATATTTTAGAGGATCACGCAAGTTAGGTCTGGGATAGGTCTGGGATTCGCCCTCATCAGGTTCATACTTTCGCGTTTTTCACATACTTGTTGAACTGATCCTGGGTGTTTTCTGGTTTGGATCACGTAGCAATGTGGTACCAAACTGAAACAGTCGATTAAACCTGGTTTCGATCACTATTTTAGAGGATAACGCAAGTTAGGTCTGGGATAGGTCTGGGATTAGCCCTCATCAGACTCATACTTTCGCATATTTCTCATACTTGATGGCTAGATCCTGGGCTTTTTCTGGATTGCATCACGTAGTAATGAAGTACAACACTGAAACAGTCAATGAAACCTGGTTTCCATCAATATTTTAGAGGACAACGCATGTTAGGTCTAGGTTAGGCCTGGGATTTGCCCTCATCAGGGTCATACTTCCGCAGTTTTAACATACATGTTGACCTGATCGAGGGTTTTTTCTGCTTTGGATCACGTAGCAATGTGGTACCACACTGAAGCAGTCGATTAAACCTGGTTTCGATCAATATTTTAGAGGGTAACGCAAGTTTGGTCTGGGATAGGTCTGGGATTTGCCCTCATCAGGCTCATACTTTCGCATTCTTCACATACTTGTTGAACGGATCCTGGGTTTTTTCTGGTTTGGATCACGTAGTAATGTGGGACCACACTGAAACAATCAATTAAACCTGGTCATGATCAATATTTTAGAGAATAATTCATGTTATGTCTAGGTTAGGTCTGGGATTTGCTCTCATCAGGCTCATTCTTTCGCATATTTCTCATACTTGATGGCTAGATCCTGGGCTCTTTCTGGATTGCATCACGTAGTAATGAAGTACAACACTGAAACAGTCAATTAAACCTGGTTTCCATCAATATTTTAGAGGACAACGCATGTTAGGTCTAGGTTAGGCCTGGGATTTGCCCTCATCAGGGTCATACTTCCGCAGTTATAACATACATGTTGACCTGATCGAGGGTTTTTTCTGCTTTGGATCACGTAGTAAAGTGGTACCACACTGAAACAGTCCATTAAACCTGGTTTGGATCAATATTTTAGAGGATAACGCATGTTAGGTCTAGGTTTGCCCTGGGATTTTCACTCATCAGACTCATACTTTCGCATTCTTCACATACTTGTTGACCGGATCCTGGGTTTTTTCTGGTTTGGTTCACGTAGTAATGTGGTACCACACTGAAACATTCAATTAAACCTGGTCTTGATAAATATTTTAGAGGATAACGCATGTTAGGTTTGGGTCAGGTCTAGGATTTGCCCTCATCAGGCTCATACTTTCGCAGTTTTAACATACATGTTGACGTGATCGAGGGTTTTTTCTACTTTGGATCACGTAGTAAAGTGGTACCACATTGAAACAGTCCATTAAACCTTGTTTGGATCAATATTTTTGAGGATAACGCATGTTAGGTCTAGGTTAGGCCTGGGATGTGCCCACATCAGGGTCATACTTTCGCAGTTTTAACATACATGTTGACCTGATCGAGGGTTTTTTCTGCTTTGGATCACGTAGTAATGTGGTACCACGCTGAAACAGTCAATTAAACCTGATTTCGATCAATATTTTAGAGGATAACGCAAGTTAGGTCTGGGATAGGTCTGAGATTCGCCCTCATCAGGCTCATACTTTCGCATATTTCTCATACTTGATGGCTAGATCCTGGGTTTCTTCCGGTTTGGGTCACGTGGTAGTGTGGTACCACACTGAAACAGTGGATTAAACCTGGTTTCGAACAATATTTTTTAGGATAACGCATGTTAGGTCTAGGTTAGGCCGGGGATTTTCACTCATCAGACTCATACTTTCGCATTCTTCACATACTTGTTGAACGGATCCTGGGTTTTTACTGGTTTGGATCACGTAGTAATGTGGTACCACACTGAAACATTCAATTAAACCTGGTCTTGATAAATATTTTAGAGGATAACGCATGTTAGGTCTGGGATAGGTCTGGGATTTGCATTCATCAGACTCATACTTTCGCACGCCTCACATACTCGTTGAACAGATCCTGGGTTATTTTCAGGTTTGGATCACATAGTAATGTGGTACCACACTGAAACAGTCGAATAAACCAGGTTTCGATCAATATTTTTGAGGATAACGCATGTCAGGTCTAGGTTAGGCCTGGGATTTTCTCTCTTCAGACTCATACTTTCGCATTCTTCACATACTTGTCGAACGGATCCTGGGTTTTTTTCTGGTTTGGATCACGTAGTAATGTGGGACCACACTGAAACAATCAATTAAACCTGGTCTTGATAAATATTTTAGAGGATAACGCATGTTAGGTCTGGGTTTGGTCTAGGATTTGCCCTCGTCAGGCTCATACTTTCGCATATTTCTCATACTTCATGGCTAGATCCTGGGCTATTTCTGGATTGGATTACGTAGTAATGTGGTACCACACTGAAACAGTCGATTAAACCAGGTTTCTATCAATATTTTTGAGGATAACGCAAGTTAGGTCTGGGATAGGTCTGGGATTTGCCCTCATCAGGCTCATACTTTCGCGTTTTTCACATACTTGTTGAACAGATCCTGGGTTTTTCCTGTTTGGGTCACGTAGTAGTGTGGTACCACACTGAAACAGTCGATTAAACCTGGTTTCGAACAATATTTTTGAGGATAACGCATGTTAGGTCTAGGTAAGGTCTGGGATTTTCACTCATCAGGCTCATACTTTCGCATTTTTCTCATACTTCATGGCTAGATCCTGGGCTATTTCTGGATTGTATCACGTAGTAATGTGGTACCACACTGAAACAGTCAATTAAACCTGGTTTCGCTCAATATTTCAGAAGATAACGCATGTTAGGCCTAGGTTAGGCCTGGGATTTGCCCTCTTCAGGGTCATACTTTCGCAGTTTTAACATGCATGTTGACCTGATCGAGTGTTTTTTCTGCTTTGGATCACGTAGTAAAGTGGTACCACAACTAAAACAGTCAATTAAACCTGGTTTCGATCACTATTTTAGAGGATAACGCAGGTTAGGTCTGGGATAGGTCTGGAATTAGCCCTCATCAGGCTCATACTTTCGCAGTTTTAACATGCATGTTGACCTGATCGAGGGTTTTTTCTGCTTTGGATCACGTAGTAAAGTGGTACCACAACTAAAACAGTCAATTAAACCTGGTTTCGATCAATATTTTAGAGAATAATTCATGTTAGGTCTAGGTTAGGTCTGGGATTAGCCCTCATCAGACTCATACTTTCGCACACTTCACATACTCGTTGACAAGATCCTGGGATTTTTTCTTGTTTGGATCACGTAGTAATGTGGTACCACACTGAAACAGTCGATTAAACCTGGTTTCGATTAATATCTTAGAGGATAACGCATGTTAGGTCTGGGATAGGTCTGGGATTCGCCCTCATCAGGCTCATACTTTCCCATATTTCTCATACTTGATGGCTAGATCCTGGGCTTTCTCTGGATTGCATCATGTAGTAATGAAGTACAACACTGAAACAGTCAATTAAACCTGGTTTCCATCAATATCTTAGAGGACAACGCAAGTTAGGTCTGGGATAGGTCTGGGATTTGCCCTCATCAGGCTCATACTTTCGCGTTTTTCACATACTTGTTGAACAGATCCTGGGTTTTTCCTGTTTGGGTCACGTAGTAGTGTGGTACCACACTGAAACAGTCGATTAAACCTGGTTTCGAACAATATTTTTGAGGATAACGCATGTTAGGTCTAGGTTAGGTCTGGGATTTTCACTCATCAGGCTCATACTTTCGCATTTTTCTCATACTTCATGGCTAGATCCTGGGCTATTTCTGGATTGTATCACGTAGTAATGTGGTACCACACTGAAACAGTCAATTAAACCTGGTTTCGCTCAATATTTTAGAAGATAACGCATGTTAGGCCTAGGTTAGGCCTGGGATTTGCCCTCATCAGGGTCATACTTTCGCAGTTTTAACATGCATGTTGACCTGATCGAGTGTTTTTTCTGCTTTGGATCACGTAGTAAAGTGGTACCACAACTAAAACAGTCAATTAAACCTGGTTTCGATCACTATTTTAGAGGATAACGCAAGTTAGGTCTGGGATAGGTCTGGGATTAGCCCTCGTCAGGCTCATACTTTCGCAGTTTTAACATGCATGTTGACCTGATCGAGGGTTTTTTCTGCTTTGGATCGCGTAGTAAAGTGGTACCACAACTAAAACAGTCAATTAAACCTGGTTTCGATCAATATTTTAGAGAATAATTCATGTTAGGTCTAGGTTAGGTCTGGGATTAGCCCTCATCAGACTCATACTTTCGCACACTTCACATACTCGTTGACAAGATCCTGGGATTTTTTCTTGTTTGGATCACGTAGTAATGTGGTACCACACTGAAACAGTCGATTAAACCTGGTTTCGATTAATATCTTAGAGGATAACGCATGTTAGGTCTGGGATAGGTCTGGGATTCGCCCTCATCAGGCTCATACTTTCCCATATTTCTCATACTTGATGGCTAGATCCTGGGCTTTTTCTGGATTGCATCATGTAGTAATGAAGTACAACACTGAAACAGTCAATTAAACCTGGTTTCCATCAATATCTTAGAGGACAACGCAAGTTAGGTCTGGGATAGGTCTGGGATTTGCCCTCATCAGGCTCATACTTTCGCGTTTTTCACATACTTGTTGAACAGATCCTGGGTTTTTTCTGGTTTGGATCACGTAGTAGTGTGGTACCACGCTGAAACAGTCAATTAAACCTGGTTTCGATCAATAGTTTTGAGGATAACGCGTGTTAGGTCTAGGTTAGCCCAGGGATTTTCACTCATCAGACTCATACTTTCGCATTCTTCACATACTTGTTGAACGGATCCTGGGTTTTTTCTGGTTTGGATCACGTAGTAATGTGGGACCACACTGAAACAATCAATTAAACCTGGTCATGATAAATATTTTAGAGGATAACGCATGTTAGGTCTGGGTTAGGACTAGGATATGCCCCCATCAGGCTCATACTTTCGCATATTTCTCATACTTCATGGCTGGATCCTGGGCTATTTCTGGATTGGATCACGTGGTAATGTGGTACCACACTGAAACAGTCAATTAAACCTGGTTTCCATCAATATTTTAGAGGAAAACGCATGTTAGGTCAAGGTTAGGCCTGGGATTTGCCCTCATCAGGGTCATACTTCCGCGTTTTTGACATACTTGTTGAACTGGTCCTCGGTTTTTTCTGGTTTGGATCACGCAGCAATGTGGTACCACACTGAAGCAGTCGATTAAACCTGGTTTCGATCAATATTTTAGAAGATAACGCAAGTTTGGTCTGGGATAGGTCTGGGATTTGCCCTCATCAGGCTCATACTTTCGCGTTTTTGACATACTTGTTGAACTGGTCCTCGGTTTTTTCTGGTTTGGATCACGTAGCAATGTGGTACCACACTGAAGCAGTCGATTAAACCTGGTTTCGATCAATATTTTAGAGGATAACGCAAGTTTGGTCTGGGATAGGTCTGGGATTTGCCCTCATTAGGCTCATACTTTCGCATTCTTCACATACTTGTTGAACGGATCCTGGGTTTTTTCTGGTTTGGATCACGTTGTAATGTGGGACCACACCGAAACAATCAATTAAACCTGGTCATGATCAATATTTTAGAGAATAATTCATGTTATGTCTAGGTTAGGTCTGGGATTTGCTCTCATCAGGCTCATTCTTTCGCATATTTCTCATACTTGATGGCTAGATCTTGGGCTTTTTCTGGATTGCATCACGTAGTAATGAAGTACAACACTGAAACAGTCAATTAAACCTGGTTTCCATCAATATTTTAGAGGACAACGCATGTTAGGTCTAGGTTAGGCCTGGGATTTGCCCTCATCAGGGTCATACTTCCGCAGTTTTAACATACATGTTGACCTGATCGAGGGTTTTTTCTGCTTTGTATCACGTAGCAATTTGGTACCACACTGAAGCAGTCGATTAAACCTGGTTTCGATCAACATTTTAGAGGATAACGCAAGTTTGGTCTGGGATAGGTCTGGGATTTGCCCTCATCAGGCTCATACTTTCGCATTCTTCACATACTTGTTGAACGGATCCTGGGTTTTTTCTGGTTTGGATCACGTAGTAATGTGGGACCACACTGAAACAATCAATTAAACCTGGTCATGATCAATATTTTAGAGAATAATTCATGTTATGTCTAGGTTAGGTCTGGGATTTGCTCTCATCAGGCTCATTCTTTCGCATATTTCTCATACTTGATGGCTAGATCCTGGGCTTTTTCTGGATTGCATCACGTAGTAATGAAGTACAACACTGAAACAGTCAATTAAACCAGGTTTCCATCAATATTTTAGAGGACAACGCATGTTAGGTCTAGGTTAGGCCTGGGATTTGCTCTCATCAGGGTCATACTTCCGCAGTTTTAACATACATGTTGACCTGATCGAGGGTTTTTTCTGCTTTGGATCACGTAGTAAAGTGGTTCCACACTGAAACAGTCCATTAAACCTGGTTTGGATCAATATTTTAGAGGATAACGCATGTCAGGTCTAGGTTTGCCCTGGGATTTTCACTCATCAGACTCATACTTTCGCATTCTTCACATACTTGTTGACCGGATCCTGGGTTTTTTCTGGTTTGGTTCACGTAGTAATGTGGTACCACACTGAAACATTCAACTAAACCTGGTCTTGATAAATATTTTAGAGGATAACGCATGTTAGGTTTGGGTTAGGTCTAGGATTTGCCCTCATCAGGCTCATACTTTCGCATATTTCTCATACTTCATGGCTAGATCCTGGGCTGTTTCTGGATTGTATCACGTAGTAATGTGGTACCACGCCGAAACAGTCAATTAAAACTGGTTTCGATCAATATTTTAGAGGATAACGCAAGTTAGGTCTGGGATAGGTCTGGGATTCGCCCTCATCAGGCTCATACTTTCGCGTTTTTCACATTGTTTAAATATGTTAAAAAACTATTTAAAATCGCGTTAGTCTGAAAACATTAAATTCTCGGCTGCGATTCCCGTATCCGTTTGTGTACGTGACACTGCGGAAGGTTAAGCGTTCGTCAGGTTCGTTGAACGTTCGGACGATTTAAAACCGCAGCCGTTTACGTGTTTTTGTACGCCGACCTCACGCGAAGATTCGCTTCGCACCGGTTTAAACGGTATCGTGACGTCAGCGTCGAGAGAGAGAACCGTATAATATATTGAAAAGAGATCGACAGCTGAATTCGGCAGCGCCGCATCGCGACGACAAGGCGCGACCGAGTCTTCGTCTGTCGATCCGCGACAATATTCGTAATTATTCACGAGCCGACTGCCAACGGGAGCGGATCCCAGAAGATCTCGCTCCTCAAGTACGGACTCGCACATAATATTCGGACTTGTATAAAAAAGAATTCTCTCCGTTGCTGCGGTTAGAGTTTCCCAGAACAATCTACCTGCGACAAAAGGGAGGTCGTAATACACGCAGCGCGTGGCGCGACCGCCTTCGCTAGGAAGGATTGTACGTTGCAGTCGTTGCCGCGACCGCGACGTAAGGGACTCAGGGTGCACCCACCCAGAATCCCTTTAAAGCTATACGGCTTTGGAGCCTCCCAAAGGTCATACCGTTGAATCGGTACCGCCTCGTGGAGTGCTCTTCGTGCAAAGGTCGCCAAAAGACCCTCTCCAAAAACCCGTCGGTGTACGAGTCGACCGTACACCCTATGGAGGAGTTCGGGTTCAAGGTCGCCTCACCTTCCGTCACGCCGCCTACCAAATACGGTCCCCGTGCAACACGGTCGCCGGGTAGGCTTTATAGTGCGGTTGGACCCACGAGGGATTTTTTGCAAAGGACACTTTACTGTCACGGTCCCCGGTAGAAACGGTCGCCGTGCAGTAATTTTACAGTGTCGCAGGAAATCACCTCGCACGACGTTCCTACGTCACCCGCACGGAGAGCGTGCTCACGGGATCCACCCATTTGGAGCTTTACGACCTCCATTTGGTGACCCGTCCGTGGCTAAGTCGCCCCCGACAGATACGAGTGAATTCTCTTCTGTTCAGGGCAAACGTATCGCTGATAGTTTCAATAAATAATTATCAGCGTACAAGTACAAATTTACAGTCCACTGATTCACGTTGAACGACAGCCGATTCCCCCCTCCCAGCGCACAGCTAGCCGCTAGGAGAGCGAGGCGAACAGCTGACGAGCGTGTTTACGATACGTGTACGCACGTATTTAATCTGAACAAACCTTTGTTACAGCAACCAAGGTCCATCCCAACCGGGGCAACGCCGGTGAATCTCCACCCCCGGCTGGATTATAAAATAATTCTCGCTCTTTGTAATTTATATTTTTTTTATTTTTTTCATTTTTTTTTGTTTAAATTAAATAAAAGGCTTGTCGCAAAGCGCCAAGCGAAAATTACAAAATAAAAAACTTATCAATCACTCTCCCTAGTATTTCCCTCGTCCGGACCCCGGTTAGAACCCTTAGTTTCTAACACACATACTTGTTGAACTGATCCTGGGTTTTTTCTGGTTTGGATCACGTAGTAAAGTGGTACCACACTAAAACAGTCAATTAAACCTGGTTTCGATCAATATTTTAGAGGATAACGCAAGTTAGGTCTGGGATAGGTCTGGGATTTGCCCTCATCAGACTCATACTTTCGCATACTTCACATACTTGTTGAACAGATCCTGGGTTTTTTTCTGGTTTGGATCACGTAGTAATGTGGTACCACACTAAAACAGTCAATTAAACCTGGTTTCGATCAATATTTTAGAGGATAACGAAAGTTATGTCTAGTTTAGGCCTGGGATTTGCCCTCATCAGACTCATACTTTCGCATACTTCACATACTTGTTGAACAGATCCTGGGTTTTTTCTGGTTTGGATCACGTAGTAATGTGGTACCACACTGAAACTGTCGATTAAACTTGATTTCGATCAATATTTTTGAGGACAACGCATATTAGGTCTAGGTTAGGCCTGGGATTTGCCCTCATCAGGGTCATACTTTCGCAGTTTTAACATACACGTTGACCTGATCGAGCGTTTTTTCCGCTTTGGATCACGTAGTCAAGTGGTACCACACTGAAGCAGTCCATTAAACCCGGTTTGGATCAATATTTTAGAGGATAACGCATGTTAGGTTTGGGTTAGGTCTAGGATTTGCCCTCATCAGGCTCATACTTTCGCATATTTCTCATACTTCATGGGTAGATCCTGGGCTTTTTCTGGATTGCATCACGTAGTAATGAAGTACAACACTGAAACAGTCAATTAAACCTGGTTTCCATCAATATTTTAGAGGATAATGCATGTTAGGTCTAGGTTAGCCCTGAGATTTTCACTCATCAGACACATTCTTTCGCATTCTTCACATACCTGTTGAACGGATCCTGGGTTTTTTCTGGTTTGGAGCACGTAGTAATGTGGGACCACACTGAAGCAATCAATTAAACCTGGTCTTGATAAATATTTTTGAGGATAACGCATGTTAGGTCTGGGTTAGGTCTAGGATTTGCCCTCATCACGCTCATACTTTCGCATATTTCTCATACTTCATGGCTAGATCCTGGGCTATTTCTGGATTGGATCTCGTAGTCATGTGGTACCACACTGAAACAGCCCACTAAACCTGGTTCCGATCAATATTTTAGAGGATAACGAAAGTTATGTCTAGGTTAGGCCTGGGATTTGCTCTCATCAGACTCATGCTTTCGCATTTTTAACATACTTGTGGAACAGATCCTGGGTTTTTTCTGGTATGGATCACGTAGTAACGTGGTACCACACTGAAACATTCAGTTAAACCTGGTCTTGATAAATATTTTTGAGGATAACGCATGTTAGGTCTGGGTTAGGTCTAGGATTTGCCCTCATCAGGCTCATACTTTCGCATATTTCTTATACTTCATGGATAGATCCTGGGCTATTTTCTGGTTTGGATCACATAGTATTGTGGTACCACACTGAAACAGTCGATTAAACCAGGTTTCGATCAATATTCTTGAGGATAACGCGTGTTAGGTCTAGGTAAGGCCTGGGATTTTCACTCATCAGACTCATTCTTTCGCATTCTTCACATACCTGTTGAACGGATCCTGGGTTTTTTCTGGATGGATCACGTAGTAATGTGGGACCACACTGAAGCAATCAATTAAACCTGGTCTTGATAAATATTTTAGAGGATAACGCATGTTAGGTCTGGGTTAGGTCCTGGATTTGCTCTCGTCAGGCTCATACTTTCGCATATTTCTCATACTTGATGGCTAGATCCTGGGCTTTTTCTGGATTGCATCACGTGGTAATGAAGTACAACACTGAAACAGTCAATTAAACCTGGTTTCCATCAATATCTTAGAGGACAACGCAAGTTAGGTCTGCGAAAGGTCTGGGATTTGCCCTCATCAGACTCATACGTTCGCGTTTTTCACATACTTGTTGAACGGATCCTGGGTTTTTTCTGGTTTGGATCACGTAGTAATGTGGTACCACACTGAAACATTCAAATGAACCAGGACTTGATAAATATTTTAGATGATAACACATGTTAGGTCTGGGTTAGGTCTAGGATTTGCCCTCATCAGGCTCATACTTTCGCATATTTCTCATACTTCATGGCTAGATCCTGGGCTATTTCTGGATTGGATCACGTAGTAATGTGGTACCACACTGAAACAGTCAATTAAACCTGGTTTCGATCAATATTTTAGAGGACAATGCAAGTTAGGTCTGGGATAGGTCTGGGATTCGCCCTCATCAGGCTCATACTTTCGCACACTTCACAGACTCGTTTAACAGATCCTGGGTTTTTTCTGGTTTGGTTCACGTAGTAATGTGGTACCACACTGAAACATTCAATTAAACCTGGTCTTGATGAATATTTTAGAGGATAACGCATGTTAGGTTTGGGTTAGGTCTAGGATTTGCCCACATCAGGCTCATACTTTCGCATATTTCCCATACTTCATGGCTAGATCCTGGGCTATTTCTGGATTGGATCACGTAGTAATGTGGTACCACACTGAAACAGTCAATTAAACCTGGTTTCGATCAATATTTTAGAGGACAATGCAAGTTAGGTCTGGGATAGGTCTGGGATTTGCCCACATCAGGGTCATACATTCGCATATTTCCCATACTTCATGGCTAGATCCTGGGCTATTTCTGGATTGGATCACGTAGTAATGTGGTACCACGCTGAAACAGTCGATTAAACCTGGTTTCGATCAATATTTTTGAGGATAACGCATGTTAGGTCTAGGTTAGGCCGGGGATTTTCACTCATCAGACTCATACTTTCGCATTCTTCACATACTTGTTGAGCGGATCCTGGGTTTTTACCGGTTTGGATCACGTAGTAATGTGGTACCACACTGAAACATTCAATTAAACCTGGTCTTGATGAATATTTTAGAGGATAACGCATGTTAGGTTTGGGTTAGGTCTAGGATTTGCCCACATCAGGCTCATACTTTCGCATATTTCCCATACTTCATGGCTAGATCCTGGGCTATTTCTGGATTGGATCACGTAGTAATGTGGTACCACACTGAAACAGTCAATTAAACCTGGTTTCGATCAATATTTTAGAGGACAATGCAAGTTAGGTCTGGGATAGGTCTGGGATTTGCCCACATCAGGGTCATACTTTCGCATTTTTCACATACTTGTTGAACAGATCCTGGGGGTTTTCTGGTTTGGATCGCGCAGTAATGTGGTACCACACTGAAACATTCAGTTAAACCTGGTCTTGATAAATATTTTTGAGGATAACGCATGTTAGGTCTAGGTTAGGCCGGGGACTTTCACTCATCAGTCTCATACTTTCGCATTCTTCACATACTTGTTGAACGGATCCTGGGTTTTTACTGGTTTGGATCACGTAGTAATGTGGTACCACACTGAAACATTCAATTAAACCTGGTCTTGATAAATATTTTAGAGGATAACGCATGTTAGGTCTGGGTTAGGTCTAGGATTTGCCCTCATCAGGCTCCTCCTTTCGCATATTTCTCATACTTCATGGCTGGATCCTGGGCTATTTCTGGATTGGATCACATAGTAATGTGGTACCACACTGAAACAGTCGATTAAACCTGGTTTCGATCAATATTTTTGAGGATAACGCATGTTAGGTCTAGGTTAGGCCGGGGATTTTCACTCATCAGACTCATACTTTCGCATTCTTCACATACTTGTTGAGCGGATCCTGGGTTTTTACCGGTTTGGATCACGTAGTAATGTGGTACCACACTGAAACATTCAATTAAACCTGGTCTTGATAAATATTTTAGAGGATAACGCATGTTAGGTTTGGGTTAGGTCTAGGATTTGCCCTCATCAGGCTCATACTTTCGCATATCTCTCATACTTCATGGCTAGATCCTGGGCTGTTTCTGGATTGTATCACATAGTAATGTGGTACCACGCTGAAACAGTCGATTAAACCTGGTTTCGATCAATATTTTAGAGGATAACGCAAGTTAAGTCTGGGATAGGTCTGGGATTTGACCTCATCAGACTCATACTTTCGCATTTTTCACATACTTGTTGAACAGATCCTGGGTTTTTTCTGGTTTGGATCACGTAGTAGTGTGGTACCACACTGAAACAGTCCATTAAACCTGGTTTTGATCAATATTTTAGAGAATAATTCATGTTAGGTCTAGGTTAGGTTAGGTCTGCGATTTGCTCTCATCAGGCTCATTCTTTCGCATATTTCTCATACTTGATGGCTCGATCCCGGGCTTTTTCTGGATTGCATCACGTAGCAATGAAGTACAACACTGAAACAGTCAATTAAACCAGGTTTCGATCAATATTTTAGAGAATAATTCATGTTAGGTCTAGGTTAGGTCTGGGATTTGCTCCCATCAGGCTCATTCTTTCGCATATTTGTCATACTTGATGGCTAGATCCTGGGCTTTCTCTGGATTGCATCACGTAGTAATGAAGTACAACACTGAAACAGTCAATTAAACCTAGTTTCCATCAATATCTTAGAGGACAACGCAAGTTAGGTCTGGGATAGGCCTGGGATTTGTCCACATCAGGCTCATACTTTCGCGTTTTTCACATACTTGTTGAACAGATCCTGGGTTTTTTCTGGTTTGGATCACGTAGTAATGGAGTACAACACTGAAACAGTCAATTAAACCTGGTTTCCATCAATATTTTAGAGGACAACGCATGTCAGGTCTCGGTTAGGTCTGGGATTTGCCCTCATCAGGCTCATACTTTCGCGTTTTTCACATACATGTTGAACAGATCCTGGGTTTTTTCTGGTTTGGATCACGTAGTAATGTGGTACCACACTGAGACAGTCGATTGAACCAGGTTTCGATCAATATTTTTGAGGATAACGCATGTTAGGTCTTGGTTAGGTCTGGGATTTTCACTCATCAGACTCATACTTTCGCATTCTTCACATACTTGTTGAACGGATCATGGGTTTTTTCTGGTTTGGATCACGTAGTAATGTGGGACCACACTGAAACAATCAATTAAACCTGGTGTTGATAAATATTTTAGAGGATAACGCATGTTAGGTCTGGGATAGGTCGGGGATTAGCCCTCATCAGACTCATACTTTCGCACACTTCACATGCTCGTTGAACAGATCCTGGGTTTTTTCTGGTTTGGATCACGTAGTAATGTGGGACCACAATGAAACAGTCGATTAAACCAGGTTTCGATCAATATTTTAGAGGGTAACGCAAGTTAGGTCTGGGATAGGTCAGGGATTTGACCTCATCAGACTCATAATTTCGCACACTTCACATACTCCTTGAACAGATCCAGGGTTATTTTCTGGTTTGGATCACATAATAATGTGGTACCACACTGAAACAGTCGATTAAACCTGCTTTTGATCAATATTTTAGAGAATAATTCATGTTAGGTCTAGGTTAGGTCAAGGATTTGCTCTCATCAGGCTCATTCTTTCGCATATTTCTCATACTTGATGGCTAGATCCTGGACTTTTTCTGGATTGCATCACGTAGTAATGAAGTACAACACTGAAACAGTCAATTAAACCTGGTTTCGATCAATATTTTAGAGAATAATTCATGTTAGGTCTAGGTTAGGTCTGGGATTTGCTCTCATCAGGCTCATTCTTTCGCATATTTCTCATACTTGATGGCTAGATCCTGGGCTTTTTCTGGATTGCATCACGTAGTAATGAAGTACAACACTGAAACAGTCAATTAAACCTGGTTTCCATCAATATTTTAGAGGACAACGCAAGTTAGGTCTAGGTAAGGCCTGAGATTTTCACTCATCAGACTCATACTTACGCAATCTTCACATACTTGTTGAACGGATCCTGGGTTTTTTCTGGTTTGGATCACGTAGTAATGTGGTACCACACTGAAACAGTCGATTAAACCTGCTTTTGATCAATATTTAGAGAATAATTCATGTTAGGTCTAGGTTAGGTCAAGGATTTGCTCTCATCAGGCTCATTCTTTCGCATATTTCTCATACTTGATGGCTAGATCCTGGGCTTTTTCTGGATTGCATCACGTAGTAATGTGGTACCACACTGAAACATTCAATTAAACCTGGTCTTGATAAATATTTTAGAGGATAACGCATGTTAGGTCTGGGTTAGGTCTAGGATTTGCCCGCATCAGGCTCATTCTTTCGCATATTTCTCATACTTGATGGCTAGATCCTGGGCTTTTTCTGGATTGCATCACTTAGTAATGAAGTACAATTCTGAAACAGTCAATTAAACCTGTTTTCGATCAATATTTTAGAGGATAACGGAAGTTAGGTCTGGGATAGGTCTAGGATTTGCCCTCATCAGGCTCTTACTTTCGCATATTTCTCATACTTCATGGCTAGATCCTGGGCTGTTTCTGGATTGTATCACGTAGTAATGTGGTACCACGCTGAAACAGTCAATTAAACCTGGTTTCGATCAATATTTTAGAGGATAACGGAAGTTAGGTCTGGGATAGGTCTAGGATTTGCCCTCATCAGGCTCTTACTTTCGCATATTTCTCATACTTCATGGCTAGATCCTGGGCTATTTCGGGATTGGATCACGTAGTAAAGTGGTACCACACTGAAACAGTCCATTAAACCTGGTTTCGCTCAATATTTTAGAGGATAACGCATGTTAGGTCTAGGTTAGGTCTGGGATTTGCTCTCATCAGGCTCATTCTTTCGCATATTTCTCACACTTGATGGCTAGATCCTGGGCTTTTTCTAGATTGCATCACGTAGTAATGTAGTACCTCACTGAAACAGTCAATGAAACCAGGTTTCCATGAATATTTTAGAAGACAACGCAAGTTAGGTCTAGGTAAGGCCTGAGATTTTCACTGATCAGACTCATACTTTCGTATTCTCCGCATACTTGTTGAACGGATCCTGGGTTTTTTCTGGTTTGGATGACGTAGTAATGTGGTACCACACTGAAACATTCAATTAAACCTGGTCTTGATAAATATTTTAGAGAATAACGCATGTTAGGTCTGGGTTAGGTCTAGGATTTGCCCTCATCAGGCTCATACTTTCGCATATTTCTCATACTTCATGGCTAGATCCGGGGCTATTTCTGGATTGGATCACGTAGTAATGTGGCACCCCACTGAAACAGTCAATTAAACCTGGTTTTGATCAATATTTTAGAGAATAATTCATGTTAGGTCTGGGTTAGGTCTAGGTTTTGCCCTCATCAGGCTCATTCTTCCGCATATTTCTCATACATGTTGAACAGACCCTGGGTATTTTCTGGCATGGAACACGTAGTAATGTGGGACCACACTGAAACAATCAATTAAACCTGGTCTTGATAAATATTTTAGAGGATAACGCATGTTAGGTCTGGGTTAGGTCTAGGATTTGCTCTCATCAGGCTCATACTTTCGCATATTTCTCATACTTCATGGCTAGATCCTGGGCTGTTTCTGGATTGTATCACGTAGTAATGTGGTACCACGCTGAAACAGTCAATTAAACCTGGTTTCGATCAATATTTTAGAGGATAACGGAAGTTAGGTCTGTGATGGGTCTAGGATTTGCCCTCATCAGGCTCTTACTTTCGCATATTTCTCATACTTCATGGCTAGATCCTGGGCTATTTCTGTATTGGATCACGTAGTAAAGTGGTACCACACTGAAACATTCAATAAAACCTGGTCTGGATAAATATTTTAGAGGATAACGCATCTTAGGTCTGGGTTAGGTCTAAGATTTGCCCTCATCAGGCTCACAGTTTAGCGTTTTTCGCTTACTTGTTGAACAGATCCTGGGTTTTTTCTGGTTTGGATCACGAAGTAGTGTGGTACCACACTGAAACAGTCCATTAAACTTCGTTTCGCTCAATATTTTAGAGGATAACGCATGTTAGGTCTAGGTTAGGTCTGGGATTTGCTCTCATCAGGCTCATTCTTTCGCATATTTCTCATACTTGATGGCTAGATCCTGGGCTTTTTCTGGATTGCATCACGTAGTAATGTAGTACCACACTGAAACATTCAATTAAACCTGGTCTTGATAAATATTTCAGCGGATAACGCATGTTAGGTCTGGGTTAGGTCTAGGATTTGCACTCATCAGGCTCATACTTTCGCATATATCTCATACTTCATAGCTAGATCCTGGGCTTTTTCTGGATTGCATCACGTAGTAATGAAGTACAACACTGAAACAGCCAATTGAACCTGGTCTCCATCAATATCTTAGAGGACAACGCAAGTTAGGTCTGGGTAGGTCTTGGATTTGCCCTCATCAGGCTCATACTTTCGCATATTTCTCATACTTCATGGCTAGATCCTGGGCTATTTCTGGATTGGATCACGTAGTAAAGTGGTGCCACACTGAAACATTCAATGAAACCTGGTCTGGATAAATATTTTAGAGGATAACGCATGTTAGGTCTGGGATAGGTCTAGGATTTGCCCTCATCAGGCTCTTACTTTCGCATATTTCTCATACTTCATGGCTAGATCCTGGGCTTTTTCTGGATTGCATCACGTAGTAATGAAGTACAACACTGAAACAGTCAATTAAACCTGGTTTCCATCAATATTTTAGAGGACAACGCATGTTAGGTCTAGGTTAGGCCTGGGATTTGCCCTCATCAGGATCATACTGTCGCAGTTTTAACATACTTGTTGAACGGATCCTGGGTTTTTTCTGGTTTGGTTCACGTAGTAATGTGGTACCACACTGAAACATTCAATTAAACCTGGTCTTGATAAATATTTTAGAGGATAACGCATGTTAGGTTTGGGTTAGGTCTAGGATTTGCCCTCATTAGGCTCATACTTTCGCATATTTCTCATACTTCATGGCTAGATCCTGGGCTTTTTCTGGATTGCATCACGTAGTAATGTAGTACCACACTGAAACATTCAATTAAACTTGGTCTTGATAAATATTTCAGAGGATAACGCATGTTAGGTCTGGGTTAGCTCTAGGATTTGCACTCAAAAGGCTCATACTTTCGCGTTTTTCACATACCTGTTGAACAGATCCAGGGTTTTTTCTGCTTTGGATCACGTAGTAGTGTGGTACCACACTGAAGCAGTCCATTAAACCTGGTTGCGATCAATGTTTTAGAGGATAACGCATGTTAGGTCTGGGTTAGGTCTAGTATTTGCCCTCATCAGGCTCATTCTTTCGCATATTTCTCAAACTTGATGGCTAGATCCTGGGCTTTTTCTGGATTGCATCACGTAGTAATGTAGTACCACACTGAAACATTCAATTAAACCTGGTCTTGATAAATATTTCAGAGGATAACGCATGTTAGGTCTGGGTTAGGTCTAGGATTTGCACTCATCAGGCTCATACTTTCGCGTTTTTCACATACCTGTTGAACAGATCCTGGGTTTTTTCTGCTTTGGATCACGTAGTAGTGTGGTACCACACTGAAGCAGTCCATTAAACCTGGTTGCGATCAATGTTTTAGAGGATAACGCATATTAGGTCTGGGTTAGGTCTAGTATTTGCCCTCATCAGGCTCATTCTTTCGCATATTTCTCAAACTTGATGGCTAGATCCTGGGCTTTTTCTGGATTGCATCACGTAGTAATGTAGTACCACACTGAAACATTCAATTAAACCTGGTCTTGATAAATATTTCAGAGGATAACGCATGTTAGGTCTGGGTTAGGTCTAGGATTTGCACTCATCAGGCTCACACTTTCGCGTTTTTCACATACTTGTTGAACAGATCCTGGGTTTTTACTGGTTTGGATCACGTAGTAATGTGGTACCACACTGAGACAGTCGATTGAACCAGGTTTCGATCAATATTTTTGAGGATAACGCATGTTAGGTCTTGGTTAGGTCTGGGATTTTCACTCATCAGACTCATACTTTCGCATTCTTCACATACTTGTTGAACGGATCATGGGTTTTTTCTGGTTTGGATCACGTAGTAATGTGGGACCACACTGAAACAATCAATTAAACCTGGTGTTGATAAATATTTTAGAGGATAACGCATGTTAGGTCTGGGATAGGTCGGGGATTAGCCCTCATCAGACTCATAATTTCGCACACTTCACATACTCCTTGAACAGATCCAGGGTTATTTTCTGGTTTGGATCACATAATAATGTGGTACCACACTGAAACAGTCGATTAAACCTGCTTTTGATCAATATTTTAGAGAATAATTCATGTTAGGTCTAGGTTAGGTCAAGGATTTGCTCTCATCAGGCTCATTCTTTCGCATATTTCTCATACTTGATGGCTAGATCCTGGACTTTTTCTGGATTGCATCACGTAGTAATGAAGTACAACACTGAAACAGTCAATTAAACCTGGTTTCGATCAATATTTTAGAGAATAATTCATGTTAGGTCTAGGTTAGGTCTGGGATTTGCTCTCATCAGGCTCATTCTTTCGCATATTTCTCATACTTGATGGCTAGATCCTGGGCTTTTTCTGGATTGCATCACGTAGTAATGAAGTACAACACTGAAACAGTCAATTAAACCTGGTTTCCATCAATATTTTAGAGGACAACGCAAGTTAGGTCTAGGTAAGGCCTGAGATTTTCACTCATCAGACTCATACTTACGCAATCTTCACATACTTGTTGAACGGATCCTGGGTTTTTTCTGGTTTGGATCACGTAGTAATGTGGTACCACACTGAAACAGTCGATTAAACCTGCTTTTGATCAATATTTAGAGAATAATTCATGTTAGGTCTAGGTTAGGTCAAGGATTTGCTCTCATCAGGCTCATTCTTTCGCATATTTCTCATACTTGATGGCTAGATCCTGGGCTTTTTCTGGATTGCATCACGTAGTAATGTGGTACCACACTGAAACATTCAATTAAACCTGGTCTTGATAAATATTTTAGAGGATAACGCATGTTAGGTCTGGGTTAGGTCTAGGATTTGCCCGCATCAGGCTCATTCTTTCGCATATTTCTCATACTTGATGGCTAGATCCTGGGCTTTTTCTGGATTGCATCACTTAGTAATGAAGTACAATTCTGAAACAGTCAATTAAACCTGTTTTCGATCAATATTTTAGAGGATAACGGAAGTTAGGTCTGGGATAGGTCTAGGATTTGCCCTCATCAGGCTCTTACTTTCGCATATTTCTCATACTTCATGGCTAGATCCTGGGCTGTTTCTGGATTGTATCACGTAGTAATGTGGTACCACGCTGAAACAGTCAATTAAACCTGGTTTCGATCAATATTTTAGAGGATAACGGAAGTTAGGTCTGGGATAGGTCTAGGATTTGCCCTCATCAGGCTCTTACTTTCGCATATTTCTCATACTTCATGGCTAGATCCTGGGCTATTTCGGGATTGGATCACGTAGTAAAGTGGTACCACACTGAAACAGTCCATTAAACCTGGTTTCGCTCAATATTTTAGAGGATAACGCATGTTAGGTCTAGGTTAGGTCTGGGATTTGCTCTCATCAGGCTCATTCTTTCGCATATTTCTCACACTTGATGGCTAGATCCTGGGCTTTTTCTAGATTGCATCACGTAGTAATGTAGTACCTCACTGAAACAGTCAATGAAACCAGGTTTCCATGAATATTTTAGAAGACAACGCAAGTTAGGTCTAGGTAAGGCCTGAGATTTTCACTGATCAGACTCATACTTTCGTATTCTCCGCATACTTGTTGAACGGATCCTGGGTTTTTTCTGGTTTGGATGACGTAGTAATGTGGTACCACACTGAAACATTCAATTAAACCTGGTCTTGATAAATATTTTAGAGAATAACGCATGTTAGGTCTGGGTTAGGTCTAGGATTTGCCCTCATCAGGCTCATACTTTCGCATATTTCTCATACTTCATGGCTAGATCCGGGGCTATTTCTGGATTGGATCACGTAGTAATGTGGCACCCCACTGAAACAGTCAATTAAACCTGGTTTTGATCAATATTTTAGAGAATAATTCATGTTAGGTCTAGGTTAGGTCAGGGATTTGCTCTCATCAGTGTCATACTGCCGCAGTTTTAACATACTTGTTGAACGGATCCTGGGTTTATTCTGGTTTGGTTCACGTAGTAATGTGGTACCACACTGAAGCAGTCCATTAAACCTGGTTGCGATCAATGTTTTAGAGGATAACGCATGTTAGGTCTGGGTTAGGTCTAGTATTTGCCCTCATCAGGCTCATTCTTTCGCATATTTCTCAAACTTGATGGCTAGATCCTGGGCTTTTTCTGGATTGCATCACGTAGTAATGTAGTACCACACTGAAACATTCAATTAAACCTGGTCTTGATAAATATTTCAGAGGATAACGCATGTTAGGTCTGGGTTAGGTCTAGGATTTGCACTCATCAGGCTCATACTTTCGCATATTTCTCATACTTTATGGCTAGATCCTGGGCTATTTCTGGATTGGATCACGCAGTAAAGTGGTACCACACTGAAACAGTCAATGAAACCAGGTTTCCATGAATATTTTAGAAGACAACGCAAGTTAGGTCTAGGTAATGCCTGGGATTTTCACTGATCAGACTCATACTTTCGCATTCTTCACATACTTGTTGAACGGATCCTGGGTTTTTTCTGGTTTGGATGACGTAGTAATGTGGTACCACACTGAAACATTCAAATAAACCTGGTCTTGATAAATATTTTAGAGAATAACGCATGTTAGGTCTGGGTTAGGTCTAGGTTTTGCCCTCATCAGGCTCATTCTTCCGCATATTTCTCATACATGTTGAACAGACCCTGGGTATTTTCTGGCATGGAACACGTAGTAATGTGGGACCACACTGAAACAATCAATTAAACCTGGTCTTGATAAATATTTTAGAGGATAACGCATGTTAGGTCTGGGTTAGGTCTAGGATTTGCTCTCATCAGGCTCATACTTTCGCATATTTCTCATACTTCATGGCTAGATCCTGGGCTGTTTCTGGATTGTATCACGTAGTAATGTGGTACCACGCTGAAACAGTCAATTAAACCTGGTTTCGATCAATATTTTAGAGGATAACGGAAGTTAGGTCTGTGATGGGTCTAGGATTTGCCCTCATCAGGCTCTTACTTTCGCATATTTCTCATACTTCATGGCTAGATCCTGGGCTATTTCTGTATTGGATCACGTAGTAAAGTGGTACCACACTGAAACATTCAATAAAACCTGGTCTGGATAAATATTTTAGAGGATAACGCATCTTAGGTCTGGGTTAGGTCTAAGATTTGCCCTCATCAGGCTCACAGTTTAGCGTTTTTCGCTTACTTGTTGAACAGATCCTGGGTTTTTTCTGGTTTGGATCACGAAGTAGTGTGGTACCACACTGAAACAGTCCATTAAACTTCGTTTCGCTCAATATTTTAGAGGATAACGCATGTTAGGTCTAGGTTAGGTCTGGGATTTGCTCTCATCAGGCTCATTCTTTCGCATATTTCTCATACTTGATGGCTAGATCCTGGGCTTTTTCTGGATTGCATCACGTAGTAATGTAGTACCACACTGAAACATTCAATTAAACCTGGTCTTGATAAATATTTCAGAGGATAACGCATGTTAGGTCTGGGTTAGGTCTAGGATTTGCACTCATCAGGCTCATACTTTCGCATATATCTCATACTTCATAGCTAGATCCTGGGCTTTTTCTGGATTGCATCACGTAGTAATGAAGTACAACACTGAAACAGCCAATTGAACCTGGTCTCCATCAATATCTTAGAGGACAACGCAAGTTAGGTCTGGGTAGGTCTTGGATTTGCCCTCATCAGGCTCATACTTTCGCATATTTCTCATACTTCATGGCTAGATCCTGGGCTATTTCTGTATTGGATCACGTAGTAAAGTGGTGCCACACTGAAACATTCAATGAAACCTGGTCTGGATAAATATTTTAGAGGATAACGCATGTTAGGTCTGGGATAGGTCTAGGATTTGCCCTCATCAGGCTCTTACTTTCGCATATTTCTCATACTTCATGGCTAGATCCTGGGCTTTTTCTGGATTGCATCACGTAGTAATGAAGTACAACACTGAAACAGTCAATTAAACCTGGTTTCCATCAATATTTTAGAGGACAACGCATGTTAGGTCTAGGTTAGGCCTGGGATTTGCCCTCATCAGGGTCATACTGTCGCAGTTTTAACATACTTGTTGAACGGATCCTGGGTTTTTTCTGGTTTGGTTCACGTAGTAATGTGGTACCACACTGAAACATTCAATTAAACCTGGTCTTGATAAATATTTTAGAGGATAACGCATGTTAGGTTTGGGTTAGGTCTAGGATTTGCCCTCATTAGGCTCATACTTTCGCATATTTCTCATACTTCATGGCTAGATCCTGGGCTTTTTCTGGATTGCATCACGTAGTAATGTAGTACCACACTGAAACATTCAATTAAACTTGGTCTTGATAAATATTTCAGAGGATAACGCATGTTAGGTCTGGGTTAGCTCTAGGATTTGCACTCAAAAGGCTCATACTTTCGCGTTTTTCACATACCTGTTGAACAGATCCTGGGTTTTTTCTGCTTTGGATCACGTAGTAGTGTGGTACCACACTGAAGCAGTCCATTAAACCTGGTTGCGATCAATGTTTTAGAGGATAACGCATGTTAGGTCTGGGTTAGGTCTAGTATTTGCCCTCATCAGGCTCATTCTTTCGCATATTTCTCAAACTTGATGGCTAGATCCTGGGCTTTTTCTGGATTGCATCACGTAGTAATGTAGTACCACACTGAAACATTCAATTAAACCTGGTCTTGATAAATATTTCAGAGGATAACGCATGTTAGGTCTGGGTTAGGTCTAGGATTTGCACTCATCAGGCTCATACTTTCGCGTTTTTCACATACCTGTTGAACAGATCCTGGGTTTTTTCTGCTTTGGATCACGTAGTAGTGTGGTACCACACTGAAGCAGTCCATTAAACCTGGTTGCGATCAATGTTTTAGAGGATAACGCATATTAGGTCTGGGTTAGGTCTAGTATTTGCCCTCATCAGGCTCATTCTTTCGCATATTTCTCAAACTTGATGGCTAGATCCTGGGCTTTTTCTGGATTGCATCACGTAGTAATGTAGTACCACACTGAAACATTCAATTAAACCTGGTCTTGATAAATATTTCAGAGGATAACGCATGTTAGGTCTGGGTTAGGTCTAGGATTTGCACTCATCAGGCTCACACTTTCGCGTTTTTCACATACTTGTTGAACAGATCCTGGGTTTTTACTGGTTTGGATCACGTAGTAGTGTGGTACCACACTGAAACAGTCCATTAAACCTGGTTGCGATCAATATTTTAGAGGATAACGCATGTTAGGTCTGGGTTAGGTCTATTATTTGCCCTCATCAGGATCATTCTTTCGCATATTTCTCAAACTTGATGGCTAGATCCTGGGCTTTTTCTGGATTACATCACGTAGTAATCTGGTACCACACTGAAACATTCAATTAAACCTGGTCTTGATAAATATTTTAGAAGATAACGTATGTTAGGTCTGGGTTAGGTCTAGGATTTGCCCCCATCAGGCTCATACTTTCGCATATTTCTCATACTTCATGGCTAGATCCTGGGCTATTTCTGGATTGGATCTCGTAGTAAAGTGGTACCACACTGAAACATTCAATGGAACCTGGTCTGGATAAATATTTTAGAGGATAACGCATGATAGGTCTGGGTTAGGTCTAGGAATTGCCCTCATCAGGCTTATTCTTTCGCATATGTCTCATACATGATGGCTAGATCCTGGGCTTTTTCTTGATCGCATAACGTAGTAATGAAGTACAACACTGAAACAGTCACTTAAACCTGGTTTCCACCAATATCTTAGAGGACAACGCAAGTTAGGTCTGGGATAGGTCTGAAATTTGCCCTCATCAGGCTCATACTTTCGCGTTTTTCACATACTTGTTGAACAGATCCTGGGTTTTTTCTGGTTTGGATCACGTAGTAATGTGGTACCACGCTGAAACAGTCGATTAGACCCGGCTTCGATCAATATTTTAGAGGATAACGCAAGTTAATTCTGGGATAGGTCTGGAATTTGACCTCATCAGACTCATACTTTCGCGTTTTTCACATACTTGTTGAACAGATCCTGGGTTTTTTCTGGTTTGGATCACGTAGTAGTGTGGTACCACACTGAAACAGTCCATTAAACCTGGTTGCGGTCAATATTTTAGAGGATAACGCATGTTAGGTCTGGGTTAGCTCTAGGATTTGCCCTCATCAGGCTCATTCTTTCGCATATTTCTCAAACTTCATGGCTAGATCCTGGGCTTTTTCTGGATTGCATCACGTAGTAATGTGGTACCACACTGAAGCATTCAATTAAACCTGGTCTTGATAAATATTTTAGAGGATAACGCATGTTAGGTCTGGGTTAGGTCTAGGATTTGCTCTCATCAGACTCATACTTTCGCATTCTTCACATACTTGTTGAACGGATCCTGGGTTTTTTCTGGTTTGGATCACGTAGTAATGTGGGACCACACTGAAACAGTCAATTAAACCTGGTTTCGATTAATATTTTAGAGAATAATTCATGTTAGGTCTAGGTTAGGTCTGGGATTTGCTCTTATCAGGCTCATTCTTTCGCATATTTCTCATACTTGATGGCTAGATCCTGGGCTTTTTCTGGATTGCATCACGTAGTAATGAAGTACAACACTGAAACAGTCAATTGAACCTGGTCTCCATCAATATCTTAGAGGACAACGCAAGTTAGGTCTGGGATATGTCTTGGATTTGCCCTCATCAGGCTCATACTTTCGCATATTTCTCATACTTCATGGCTAGATCCTGGGCTATTTCTGGATTGGATCACGTAGTAAAGTGGTACCACACTGAAACATTCAATGAAACCTGGTCTGGATAAATATTTTAGAGGATAACGCATGTTAGGTCTGGGTTAGGTCTAGGATTTGCCCTCATCAGGCTCATTCTTCTGCATATTTCTCATACTTGATGGCTAGATCCTGGGCGTTTGCTGGATTGCATCACGTTGTAATGTAGCAGCACACTGAAACAGTCAATTGAACCTGGTCTCCATCAATATCTTAGAGGACAACGCAAGTTAGGTCTGGGATATGTCTTGGATTTGCCCTCATCAGGCTCTTACTTTCGCATATTTCTCATACTTCATGGCTAGATCCTGGGCTATTTCTGGATTGGATCACGTAGTAAAGTGGTACCACACTGAAACAGTCCATTAAACCTGGTTGCGATCAATATTTTAGAGGATAACGCATGTTAGGTCTGGGTTAGGTCTAGTATTTGCCCTCATCAGGCTCATTCTTTCGCATATTTCTCAAACTTGATGGCTAGATCCTGGGCTTTTTCTGGATTGCATCACGTAGTAATGTAGTACCACTCTGAAACATTCAATTAAACCTGGTCTTGATAAATATTTCAGAGGATAACGCATGTTAGGTCTGGGTTAGGTCTAGGATTTGCACTCATCAGGCTCATACTTTCGCATATATCTCATACTTCATAGCTAGATCCTGGGCTTTTTCTGGATTGCATCACGTAGTAATGAAGTACAACACTGAAACAGCCAATTGAACCTGGTCTCCATCAATATCTTAGAGGACAACGCAAGTTAGGTCTGGGATAGGTCTTGGATTTGCCCTCATCAGGCTCATACTTTCGCATATTTCTCATACTTCATGGCTAGATCCTGGGCTATTTCTGGATTGGATCACGTAGTAAAGTGGTGCCACACTGAAACATTCAATGAAACCTGGTCTGGATAAATATTTTAGAGGATAACGCATGTTAGGTCTGGGATAGGTCTAGGATTTGCCCTCATCAGGCTCTTACTTTCGCATATTTCTCATACTTCATGGCTAGATCCTGGGCTTTTTCTGGATTGCATCACGTAGTAATGAAGTACAACACTGAAACAGTCAATTAAACCTGGTTTCCATCAATATTTTAGAGGACAACGCATGTTAGGTCTAGGTTAGGCCTGGGATTTGCCCTCATCAGGGTCATACTGTCGCAGTTTTAACATACTTGTTGAACGGATCCTGGGTTTTTTCTGGTTTGGTTCACGTAGTAATGTGGTACCACACTGAAACATTCAATTAAACCTGGTCTTGATAAATATTTTAGAGGATAACGCATGTTAGGTTTGGGTTAGGTCTAGGATTTGCCCTCATTAGGCTCATACTTTCGCATATTTCTCATACTTCATGGCTAGATCCTGGGCTTTTTCTGGATTGCATCACGTAGTAATGTAGTACCACACTGAAACATTCAATTAAACTTGGTCTTGATAAATATTTCAGAGGATAACGCATGTTAGGTCTGGGTTAGCTCTAGGATTTGCACTCAAAAGGCTCATACTTTCGCGTTTTTCACATACCTGTTGAACAGATCCTGGGTTTTTTCTGCTTTGGATCACGTAGTAGTGTGGTACCACACTGAAGCAGTCCATTAAACCTGGTTGCGATCAATGTTTTAGAGGATAACGCATGTTAGGTCTGGGTTAGGTCTAGTATTTGCCCTCATCAGGCTCATTCTTTCGCATATTTCTCAAACTTGATGGCTAGATCCTGGGCTTTTTCTGGATTGCATCACGTAGTAATGTAGTACCACACTGAAACATTCAATTAAACCTGGTCTTGATAAATATTTCAGAGGATAACGCATGTTAGGTCTGGGTTAGGTCTAGGATTTGCACTCATCAGGCTCATACTTTCGCGTTTTTCACATACTTGTTGAACAGATCCTGGGTTTTTTCTGGTTTGGATCACGTAGTAGTGTGGTACCACACTGAAACAGTCCATTAAACCTGGTTGCGATCAATATTTTAGAGGATAACGCATGTTAGGTCTGGGTTAGGTCTATTATTTGCCCTCATCAGGATCATTCTTTCGCATATTTCTCAAACTTGATGGCTAGATCCTGGGCTTTTTCTGGATTACATCACGTAGTAATCTGGTACCACACTGAAACATTCAATTAAACCTGGTCTTGAAAAATATTTTAGAAGATAACGTATGTTAGGTCTGGGTTAGGTCTAGGATTTGCCCCCATCAGGCTCATACTTTCGCATATTTCTCATACTTCATGGCTAGATCCTGGGCTATTTCTGGATTGGATCTCGTAGTAAAGTGGTACCACACTGAAACATTCAATGGAACCTGGTCTGGATAAATATTTTAGAGGATAACGCATGTTAGGTCTGGGTTAGGTCTAGGAATTGCCCTCATCAGGCTTATTCTTTCGCATATGTCTCATACATGATGGCTAGATCCTGGGCTTTTTCTTGATCGCATAACGTAGTAATGAAGTACAACACTGAAACAGTCACTTAAACCTGGTTTCCACCAATATCTTAGAGGACAACGCAAGTTAGGTCTGGGATAGGTCTGAAATTTGCCCTCATCAGGCTCATACTTTCGCGTTTTTCACATACTTGTTGAACAGATCCTGGGTTTTTTCTGGTTTGGATCACGTAGTAATGTGGTACCACGCTGAAACAGTCGATTAGACCCGGTTTCGATCAATATTTTAGAGGATAACGCAAGTTAATTCTGGGATAGGTCTGGAATTTGACCTCATCAGACTCATACTTTCGCGTTTTTCACATACTTGTTGAACAGATCCTGGGTTTTTTCTGGTTTGGATCACGTAGTAGTGTGGTACCACACTGAAACAGTCCATTAAACCTGGTTGCGGTCAATATTTTAGAGGATAACGCATGTTAGGTCTGGGTTAGCTCTAGGATTTGCCCTCATCAGGCTCATTCTTTCGCATATTTCTCAAACTTCATGGCTAGATCCTGGGCTTTTTCTGGATTGCATCACGTAGTAATGTGGTACCACACTGAAACATTCAATTAAACCTGGTCTTGATAAATATTTTAGAGGATAACGCATGTTAGGTCTGGGTTAGGTCTAGGATTTGCTCTCATCAGACTCATACTTTCGCATTCTTCACATACTTGTTGAACGGATCCTGGGTTTTTTCTGGTTTGGATCACGTAGTAATGTGGGACCACACTGAAAGAGTCAATTAAACCTGGTTTCGATTAATATTTTAGAGAATAATTCATGTTAGGTCTAGGTTAGGTCTGGGATTTGCTCTTATCAGGCTCATTCTTTCGCATATTTCTCATACTTGATGGCTAGATCCTGGGCTTTTTCTGGATTGCATAACGTAGTAATGAAGTACAACACTGAAACAGTCAATTAAACCTGGTTTCCATCAATATTTTAGACGACAATGCAAGTTAGGTCTGGGATAGATCTGGGATTCGCCCTAATCAGGCTCATACTTTCGCGTTTTTCACATACTTGTTAAACAGATCCTGGGTTTTTTCTGGTTTGGATCACGTAGTAATGTGGTACCACACTGAAACAGTCGATTAAACCTGGTTTCGATCAATATTTTAGAGGATAACGCATGTTAGGTCTGGAATAGGTCTGGGATTTGACCTCGTCAGACTCATACTTTCGCACCCTTCACATACTCGTTGATCAGATCCTGGGTTATTTTCTGGTTTAGATCACACAGTAATATGGTACCACACTGAAACAGTCGATTAAACCAGGTTTCGGTCAATATTTTTGAGGATAACGCAGGTTAGGTCTAGATTAGGCCTGGGATTTTCACTCATCAGACTCATACTTTCGCATTCTTCACATACTTGTTGAACGGAGCCTGGGTTTTTTCTGGTTTGCATCACGTAGTAATGTGGGACCACACTGAAACAGTCAATTAAATCTGGTTTCGATCAATATTTTAGAGAATAATTCATGTTAGGTCTAGGTTAGGCCTGGGATTTTCACTCATCAGACTCATACTTTCGCATTCTTCACATACTTGTTGAACGGATCCTGGGTTTTTTCTGGTTTGGATCACGTAGGAATGTGGGACCACACTGAAACAATCAATTAAACCTGGTCTTGATAAATATTTCGGAGGATGACGCATGTTAGGTCTGGGTTAGGTCTAGGATTTGCCCTCATCAGGCTCATACTTTCGCATATTTCTCATACTTCATGGCTAGATCCTGGGCTGTTTCTGGATTGTATCACGTAGTAATGTGGTACCACGCTGAAACAGTCAATTAAACCTGGTTTCGATCAATATTTTGGAGGATAACGCAAGTTAGGTCTGGGATAGGTCTAGGATTTGCCCTCATCAGGCTCTTACTTTCGCATATTTCTCATACTTCATGGCTGGATCCTGGGCTATTTCTGGATTGGATCACGAAGTAAAGTGGTACCACACTGAAACATTCAATGAAACCTGGTCTGGATAAATATTTTAGAGGATAATGCATCTTAGGTCTAGGTCAGGTCTAGGATTTGCCCTCATCGGGCTCATACTTTCGCATGTTTCTCATACTTCATGGCTAGATCCTGGGCTATTTCTGGATTGGATCACGTAGTAATGTGGCACCGCACTGAAACAGTCAATTAAACCTGGTTTTGATCAATATTTTAGAGAATAATTCATGTTAGGTCTAGGTTAGGTCAGGGTTTTGCCCTCATCGGGCTCATACTTTCGCATGTTTCTCATACTTCATGGCTAGATCCTGGGCTATTTCTGGATTGGATCACGTAGTAATGTGGCACCGCACTGAAACAGTCAATTAAACCTGGTTTTGATCAATATTTTAGAGAATAATTCATGTTAGGTCTAGGTTAGGTCAGGGATTTGCTCTCATCAGGCTCATTCTTTCGCATATTTCTCATACTTGATGGCTAGATCCTGGGCTTTTTCTGGATTGCATCACGTAGTAATGAAGTACAACACTGAAACAGTCAATTAAACTTGGTTTCCATCAGTATTTTAGAGGACAACGCATGTTAGGTCTAGGTTAGGCCTGGGATTTGCCCTCATCAGGGTCATACTGCCGCAGTTTTAACATACTTGTTGAATGGATCCTGGGTTTTTTCTGGTTTGGTTCACGTAGTAATGTGGTACCACACTGAAACATTCAATTAAACCTGTCTTGATAAATATTTTAGAGGATAACGCATGTTAGGTTTGGGTTAGGTCTAGGATTTGCCCTCATTAGGCTCATACTTTCGCATATTTCTCATACTTGATGGCTAGATCCTGGGCTTTTTCTGGATTGCATAACGTAGCAATGAAGTACAACACTGAAACAGTCAATTAAACCTGGTTTCCATCAATATTTTAGAGGACAACGCATGTTAGGTCTAGGTTAGGCCTGGGATTTGCCCTCATCAGGGTCATACTGTCGCAGTTTTAACATACTTGTTGAACGGATCCTGGGTTTTTTCTGGTTTGGTTCACGTAGTAATGTGGTACCACACTGAAACATTCAATTAAACCTGGTCTTGATAAATATTTTAGAGGATAACGCAAGTTAAGTCTGGGATATGTCTGGGATTTGACCTCATCAGACTCATACTTTCGCGTTTTTCACATACTTGTTGAACAGATCCTGGGTTTTTTCTGGTTTGGATCACGTAGTAGTGTGGTACCACACTGAAACAGTCCATTAAACCTGGTTGCGATCAATATTTTAGAGGATAACGCATGTTAGGTCTGGGTTAGGTCTATTATTTGCCCTCATCAGGCTCATTCTTTCGCATATTTCTCAAACTTGATGGCTAGATCCTGGGCTTTTTCTGGATTGCATCACGTAGTAATATAGTACCACACTGAAACATTCAATTAAACCTGGTCTCCATCAATATCTTAGAGGACAACGCAAGTTAGGTCTGGGATAGGTCTTGGATTTGCCCTCATCAGGCTCATACTTTCGCATATTTCTCATACTTCATGGCTAGATCCTGGGCTATTTCTGGATTGGATCACGTAGTAAAGTGGTACCACACTGAAACATTCAATGAAACCTGGTCTGGATAAATATTTTAGAAGATAACGCATGTTAGGTCTGGGTTAGGTCTAGGAATTGCCCTCATCAGGCTTATTCTTTCGCATATGTCTCATACATGATGGCTAGATCCTGGGCTTTTTCTTGATCGCATAACGTAGTAATGAAGTACAACACTGAAACAGTCACTTAAACCTGGTTTCCATCAATACCTTAGAGGACAACGCAAGTTAGGTCTGGGATAGGTCTGAAATTTGCCCTCATCAGGCTCATACTTTCGCGTTTTTCACATACTTGTTGAACACATCCTGGGTTTTTTCTGGTTTGGATCACGTAGTAATGTGGTACCACGCTGAAACAGTCGATTAGACCCGGTTTCGATCAATATTTTAGAGGATAACGCAAGTTAAGTCTGGGATAGGTCTGGAATTTGACCTCATCAGACTCCTACTTTCGCGTTTTTCACATACTTGTTGAACAGATCCTGGGTTTTTTCTGGTTTGGATCCCGTAGTAGTGTGGTACCACACTGAAACAGTCCATTAAACCTGGTTGCGGTCAATATTTTAGAGGATAACGCATGTTAGGTCTGGGTTAGCTCTAGGATTTGCCCTCATCAGGCTCATTCTTTCGCATATTTCTCAAACTTCATGGCTAGATCCTGGGCTTTTTCTGGATTGCATCACGTAGTAATGTGGTACCACACTGAAACATTCAATTAAACCTGGTCTTGATAAATATTTTAGAGGATAACGCATGTTAGGTCTGGGTTAGGTCTAGGATTTGCTCTCATCAGACTCATACTTTCGCATTCTTCACATACTTGTTGAACGTATCCTGGGTTTTTTCTGGTTTGGATCACGTAGTAATGTGGGACCACACTGAAACAGTCAATTAAACCTGGTTTCGATCAATATTTTAGAGAATAATTCATGTTAGGTCTAGGTTAGGTCTGGGATTTGCTCTTATCAGGCTCATTCTTTCGCATATTTCTCATACTTGATGGCTAGATCCTGGGCTTTTTCTGGATTGCATAACGTAGTAATGAAGTACAACACTGAAACAGTCAATTAAACCTGGTTTCCATCAATATTTTAGACGACAATGCAAGTTAGGTCTGGGATAGATCTGGGATTCGCCCTAATCAGGCTCATATTTTCGCGTTTTTCACATACTTCTTGAACAGATCCTGGGTTTTTTCTGGTTTGGATCACGTAGTAATGTGGTACCACACTGAAACAGTCGATTAAACCTGGTTTCGATCAATATTTTTGAGGATAACGCAGGTTAGGTCTAGATTAGGCCTGGGATTTTCACTCATCAGACTCATACTTTCGCATTCTTCACATACTTGTTGAACGGAGCCTGGGTTTTTTCTGGTTTGCATCACGTAGTAATGTGGGACCACACTGAAACAGTCAATTAAATCTGGTTTCGATCAATATTTTAGAGAATAATTCATGTTAGGTCTAGGTTAGGCCTGGGATTTTCACTCATCAGGCTCATTCTTTCGCATATTTCTCATACTTGATGGCTAGATCCTGGGCTTTTTCTGGATTGCATAACGTAGTAATGAAGTACAACACTGAAACAGTCAATTAAACCTGGTTTCCATCAATATTTTAGAGGACAACGCAAGTTAGGTCTGGGATAGATCTGGGATTCGCCCTAATCAGGCTCATACTTTCGCGTTTTTCACATACTTGTTGAACAGATCCTGGGTTTTTTCTGGTTTGGATCACGTAGTAAAGTGGTACCACACTGAAACATTCAATGAAACCTGGTTTCGATCAGTATTTTAGAGAATAATTCATGTTAGGTCTGGGTTAGGTCTAGGAATTGCCATCATCAGGCTTATTCTTTCGCATATGTCTCATACATGATGGCTAGATCCTGGGCTTTTTCTTGATCGCATCACGTAGTAATGAAGTACAACACTGAAACAGTCACTTAAGCCTGGTTTCCATCAATATCTTAGAGGACAACGCAAGTTAGGTCTTGGATAGGTCTGAAATTTTGCCCTCATCAGGCTCATACTTTCGCGTTTTTCACATACTTGTTGAACAGATCCTGGGTTTTTTCTGGTTTGGATCACGTAGTAGTGTGGTACCACACTGAAACAGTCCATTAAACCTGGTTGCGATCAATAGTTTAGAGGATAACGCATGTTAGGTCTGGGTTAGCTCTAGGATTTGCCCTCATCAGGCTCATTCTTTCGCATATTTCTCAAACTTCATGGCTAGATCCTGGGCTTTTTCTGGATTACATCACGTAGTAATGTGGTACCACACTGAAACATTCAATTAAACCTGGTCTTGATAAATATTTTAGAGGATAACGCATGTTAGGTCTGGGTTAGGTCTAGGATTTGCTCTCATCAGACTCATACTTTCGCATTCTTCACATACTTGTTGAACGGATCCTGGGTTTTTTCTGGTTTGGATCACGTAGTAATGTGGGACCACACTGAGACAGTCAATTAAACCTGGTTTCGATCAGTATTTTAGAGACTAATTCATGTTAGGTCTAGGTTAGGTCTGGTATTTGCTCTTATCAGGCTCATTGTTTCGCACATTTCGCATACTTGATGGCTAGATCCTGGGCTTTTTCTGGATTGCATAACGTAGTAATGAAGTACAACACTGAAACGGTTAATTAAACCTGGTTTCCATCAATATTTTAGAGGACAACGCATATTAGGTGTAGGTTAGGCCTGGGATTTGCCCTCATCAGGGTCATACTTTCGCAGTTTCATCATACATGTTGGCCTGATCGAGGGTTTTTTCTGCTTTGGATCACGTAGTAAAGTGGTGCCACACTGAAACAGTCCATTAAACCTGGTTTCGATCAATATTTTAGAGGATAACGCAAGTTTGGTCTGGGATAGGTCTGGGATTTGACCTCGTCAGACTCATACTTTCGCACCCTTCACATACTTGTTGAACAGATCCTGGGTTTTTTCTGGTTTGGATCACGTAGTAGTGTGGTACCACACTGAAACAGTCCATTAAACCTGGTTGCGATCAATAGTTTAGAGGATAACGCATGTTAGGTCTGGGTTAGGTCTAGGATTTGCCCTCATCTGGCTCATACTTTCGCATATTACTCATACCCGTTGAAAAGATCCTGGGTTTTTTCTGGTTTGGATCACGTAGTAATGTGGTACCACACTGAAACAGTCGATTAAACCTGGTTTCGATCAATATTTTTGAGGATAACGCAGGTTAGGTCTAGATTAGGCCTGGGATTTTCACTCATCAGACTCATACTTTCGCATTCTTCACATACTTGTTGAACGGAGCCTGGGTTTTTTCTGGTTTGCATCACGTAGTAATGTGGGACCACACTGAAACAGTCAATTAAATCTGGTTTCGATCAATATTTTAGAGAATAATTCATGTTAGGTCTAGGTTAGGCCTGGGATTTTCACTCATCAGGCTCATTCTTTCGCATATTTCTCATACTTGATGGCTAGATCCTGGGCTTTTTCTGGATTGCATAACGTAGTAATGAAGTACAACACTGAAACAGTCAATTAAACCTGGTTTCCATCAATATTTTAGAGGACAACGCAAGTTAGGTCTGGGATAGATCTGGGATTCGCCCTAATCAGGCTCATACTTTCGCGTTTTTCACATACTTGTTGAACAGATCCTGGGTTTTTTCTGGTTTGGATCACGTAGTAAAGTGGTACCACACTGAAACATTCAATGAAACCTGGTTTCGATCAGTATTTTAGAGAATAATTCATGTTAGGTCTGGGTTAGGTCTAGGAATTGCCATCATCAGGCTTATTCTTTCGCATATGTCTCATACATGATGGCTAGATCCTGGGCTTTTTCTTGATCGCATCACGTAGTAATGAAGTACAACACTGAAACAGTCACTTAAGCCTGGTTTCCATCAATATCTTAGAGGACAACGCAAGTTAGGTCTTGGATAGGTCTGAAATTTTGCCCTCATCAGGCTCATACTTTCGCGTTTTTCACATACTTGTTGAACAGATCCTGGGTTTTTTCTGGTTTGGATCACGTAGTAGTGTGGTACCACACTGAAACAGTCCATTAAACCTGGTTGCGATCAATAGTTTAGAGGATAACGCATGTTAGGTCTGGGTTAGCTCTAGGATTTGCCCTCATCAGGCTCATTCTTTCGCATATTTCTCATACATGTTGAACAGACCCTGGGTATTTTCTGGCATGGAACACGTAGTAATGTGGGACCACACTGAAACAATCAATTAAACCTGGTCTTGATAAATATTTTAGAGGATAACGCATGTTAGGTCTGGGTTAGGTCTAGGATTTGCTCTCATCAGGCTCATACTTTCGCATATTTCTCATACTTCATGGCTAGATCCTGGGCTGTTTCTGGATTGTATCACGTAGTAATGTGGTACCACGCTGAAACAGTCAATTAAACCTGGTTTCGATCAATATTTTAGAGGATAACGGAAGTTAGGTCTGTGATGGGTCTAGGATTTGCCCTCATCAGGCTCTTACTTTCGCATATTTCTCATACTTCATGGCTAGATCCTGGGCTATTTCTGTATTGGATCACGTAGTAAAGTGGTACCACACTGAAACATTCAATAAAACCTGGTCTGGATAAATATTTTAGAGGATAACGCATCTTAGGTCTGGGTTAGGTCTAAGATTTGCCCTCATCAGGCTCACAGTTTAGCGTTTTTCGCTTACTTGTTGAACAGATCCTGGGTTTTTTCTGGTTTGGATCACGAAGTAGTGTGGTACCACACTGAAACAGTCCATTAAACTTCGTTTCGCTCAATATTTTAGAGGATAACGCATGTTAGGTCTAGGTTAGGTCTGGGATTTGCTCTCATCAGGCTCATTCTTTCGCATATTTCTCATACTTGATGGCTAGATCCTGGGCTTTTTCTGGATTGCATCACGTAGTAATGTAGTACCACACTGAAACATTCAATTAAACCTGGTCTTGATAAATATTTCAGAGGATAACGCATGTTAGGTCTGGGTTAGGTCTAGGATTTGCACTCATCAGGCTCATACTTTCGCATATATCTCATACTTCATAGCTAGATCCTGGGCTTTTTCTGGATTGCATCACGTAGTAATGAAGTACAACACTGAAACAGCCAATTGAACCTGGTCTCCATCAATATCTTAGAGGACAACGCAAGTTAGGTCTGGGTAGGTCTTGGATTTGCCCTCATCAGGCTCATACTTTCGCATATTTCTCATACTTCATGGCTAGATCCTGGGCTATTTCTGTATTGGATCACGTAGTAAAGTGGTGCCACACTGAAACATTCAATGAAACCTGGTCTGGATAAATATTTTAGAGGATAACGCATGTTAGGTCTGGGATAGGTCTAGGATTTGCCCTCATCAGGCTCTTACTTTCGCATATTTCTCATACTTCATGGCTAGATCCTGGGCTTTTTCTGGATTGCATCACGTAGTAATGAAGTACAACACTGAAACAGTCAATTAAACCTGGTTTCCATCAATATTTTAGAGGACAACGCATGTTAGGTCTAGGTTAGGCCTGGGATTTGCCCTCATCAGGGTCATACTGTCGCAGTTTTAACATACTTGTTGAACGGATCCTGGGTTTTTTCTGGTTTGGTTCACGTAGTAATGTGGTACCACACTGAAACATTCAATTAAACCTGGTCTTGATAAATATTTTAGAGGATAACGCATGTTAGGTTTGGGTTAGGTCTAGGATTTGCCCTCATTAGGCTCATACTTTCGCATATTTCTCATACTTCATGGCTAGATCCTGGGCTTTTTCTGGATTGCATCACGTAGTAATGTAGTACCACACTGAAACATTCAATTAAACTTGGTCTTGATAAATATTTCAGAGGATAACGCATGTTAGGTCTGGGTTAGCTCTAGGATTTGCACTCAAAAGGCTCATACTTTCGCGTTTTTCACATACCTGTTGAACAGATCCTGGGTTTTTTCTGCTTTGGATCACGTAGTAGTGTGGTACCACACTGAAGCAGTCCATTAAACCTGGTTGCGATCAATGTTTTAGAGGATAACGCATGTTAGGTCTGGGTTAGGTCTAGTATTTGCCCTCATCAGGCTCATTCTTTCGCATATTTCTCAAACTTGATGGCTAGATCCTGGGCTTTTTCTGGATTGCATCACGTAGTAATGTAGTACCACACTGAAACATTCAATTAAACCTGGTCTTGATAAATATTTCAGAGGATAACGCATGTTAGGTCTGGGTTAGGTCTAGGATTTGCACTCATCAGGCTCATACTTTCGCGTTTTTCACATACCTGTTGAACAGATCCTGGGTTTTTTCTGCTTTGGATCACGTAGTAGTGTGGTACCACACTGAAGCAGTCCATTAAACCTGGTTGCGATCAATGTTTTAGAGGATAACGCATATTAGGTCTGGGTTAGGTCTAGTATTTGCCCTCATCAGGCTCATTCTTTCGCATATTTCTCAAACTTGATGGCTAGATCCTGGGCTTTTTCTGGATTGCATCACGTAGTAATGTAGTACCACACTGAAACATTCAATTAAACCTGGTCTTGATAAATATTTCAGAGGATAACGCATGTTAGGTCTGGGTTAGGTCTAGGATTTGCACTCATCAGGCTCACACTTTCGCGTTTTTCACATACTTGTTGAACAGATCCTGGGTTTTTACTGGTTTGGATCACGTAGTAGTGTGGTACCACACTGAAACAGTCCATTAAACCTGGTTGCGATCAATATTTTAGAGGATAACGCATGTTAGGTCTGGGTTAGGTCTATTATTTGCCCTCATCAGGATCATTCTTTCGCATATTTCTCAAACTTGATGGCTAGATCCTGGGCTTTTTCTGGATTACATCACGTAGTAATCTGGTACCACACTGAAACATTCAATTAAACCTGGTCTTGATAAATATTTTAGAAGATAACGTATGTTAGGTCTGGGTTAGGTCTAGGATTTGCCCCCATCAGGCTCATACTTTCGCATATTTCTCATACTTCATGGCTAGATCCTGGGCTATTTCTGGATTGGATCTCGTAGTAAAGTGGTACCACACTGAAACATTCAATGGAACCTGGTCTGGATAAATATTTTAGAGGATAACGCATGATAGGTCTGGGTTAGGTCTAGGAATTGCCCTCATCAGGCTTATTCTTTCGCATATGTCTCATACATGATGGCTAGATCCTGGGCTTTTTCTTGATCGCATAACGTAGTAATGAAGTACAACACTGAAACAGTCACTTAAACCTGGTTTCCACCAATATCTTAGAGGACAACGCAAGTTAGGTCTGGGATAGGTCTGAAATTTGCCCTCATCAGGCTCATACTTTCGCGTTTTTCACATACTTGTTGAACAGATCCTGGGTTTTTTCTGGTTTGGATCACGTAGTAATGTGGTACCACGCTGAAACAGTCGATTAGACCCGGCTTCGATCAATATTTTAGAGGATAACGCAAGTTAATTCTGGGATAGGTCTGGAATTTGACCTCATCAGACTCATACTTTCGCGTTTTTCACATACTTGTTGAACAGATCCTGGGTTTTTTCTGGTTTGGATCACGTAGTAGTGTGGTACCACACTGAAACAGTCCATTAAACCTGGTTGCGGTCAATATTTTAGAGGATAACGCATGTTAGGTCTGGGTTAGCTCTAGGATTTGCCCTCATCAGGCTCATTCTTTCGCATATTTCTCAAACTTCATGGCTAGATCCTGGGCTTTTTCTGGATTGCATCACGTAGTAATGTGGTACCACACTGAAGCATTCAATTAAACCTGGTCTTGATAAATATTTTAGAGGATAACGCATGTTAGGTCTGGGTTAGGTCTAGGATTTGCTCTCATCAGACTCATACTTTCGCATTCTTCACATACTTGTTGAACGGATCCTGGGTTTTTTCTGGTTTGGATCACGTAGTAATGTGGGACCACACTGAAACAGTCAATTAAACCTGGTTTCGATTAATATTTTAGAGAATAATTCATGTTAGGTCTAGGTTAGGTCTGGGATTTGCTCTTATCAGGCTCATTCTTTCGCATATTTCTCATACTTGATGGCTAGATCCTGGGCTTTTTCTGGATTGCATCACGTAGTAATGAAGTACAACACTGAAACAGTCAATTGAACCTGGTCTCCATCAATATCTTAGAGGACAACGCAAGTTAGGTCTGGGATATGTCTTGGATTTGCCCTCATCAGGCTCATACTTTCGCATATTTCTCATACTTCATGGCTAGATCCTGGGCTATTTCTGGATTGGATCACGTAGTAAAGTGGTACCACACTGAAACATTCAATGAAACCTGGTCTGGATAAATATTTTAGAGGATAACGCATGTTAGGTCTGGGTTAGGTCTAGGATTTGCCCTCATCAGGCTCATTCTTCTGCATATTTCTCATACTTGATGGCTAGATCCTGGGCGTTTGCTGGATTGCATCACGTTGTAATGTAGCAGCACACTGAAACAGTCAATTGAACCTGGTCTCCATCAATATCTTAGAGGACAACGCAAGTTAGGTCTGGGATATGTCTTGGATTTGCCCTCATCAGGCTCTTACTTTCGCATATTTCTCATACTTCATGGCTAGATCCTGGGCTATTTCTGGATTGGATCACGTAGTAAAGTGGTACCACACTGAAACAGTCCATTAAACCTGGTTGCGATCAATATTTTAGAGGATAACGCATGTTAGGTCTGGGTTAGGTCTAGTATTTGCCCTCATCAGGCTCATTCTTTCGCATATTTCTCAAACTTGATGGCTAGATCCTGGGCTTTTTCTGGATTGCATCACGTAGTAATGTAGTACCACTCTGAAACATTCAATTAAACCTGGTCTTGATAAATATTTCAGAGGATAACGCATGTTAGGTCTGGGTTAGGTCTAGGATTTGCACTCATCAGGCTCATACTTTCGCATATATCTCATACTTCATAGCTAGATCCTGGGCTTTTTCTGGATTGCATCACGTAGTAATGAAGTACAACACTGAAACAGCCAATTGAACCTGGTCTCCATCAATATCTTAGAGGACAACGCAAGTTAGGTCTGGGATAGGTCTTGGATTTGCCCTCATCAGGCTCATACTTTCGCATATTTCTCATACTTCATGGCTAGATCCTGGGCTATTTCTGGATTGGATCACGTAGTAAAGTGGTGCCACACTGAAACATTCAATGAAACCTGGTCTGGATAAATATTTTAGAGGATAACGCATGTTAGGTCTGGGATAGGTCTAGGATTTGCCCTCATCAGGCTCTTACTTTCGCATATTTCTCATACTTCATGGCTAGATCCTGGGCTTTTTCTGGATTGCATCACGTAGTAATGAAGTACAACACTGAAACAGTCAATTAAACCTGGTTTCCATCAATATTTTAGAGGACAACGCATGTTAGGTCTAGGTTAGGCCTGGGATTTGCCCTCATCAGGGTCATACTGTCGCAGTTTTAACATACTTGTTGAACGGATCCTGGGTTTTTTCTGGTTTGGTTCACGTAGTAATGTGGTACCACACTGAAACATTCAATTAAACCTGGTCTTGATAAATATTTTAGAGGATAACGCATGTTAGGTTTGGGTTAGGTCTAGGATTTGCCCTCATTAGGCTCATACTTTCGCATATTTCTCATACTTCATGGCTAGATCCTGGGCTTTTTCTGGATTGCATCACGTAGTAATGTAGTACCACACTGAAACATTCAATTAAACTTGGTCTTGATAAATATTTCAGAGGATAACGCATGTTAGGTCTGGGTTAGCTCTAGGATTTGCACTCAAAAGGCTCATACTTTCGCGTTTTTCACATACCTGTTGAACAGATCCTGGGTTTTTTCTGCTTTGGATCACGTAGTAGTGTGGTACCACACTGAAGCAGTCCATTAAACCTGGTTGCGATCAATGTTTTAGAGGATAACGCATGTTAGGTCTGGGTTAGGTCTAGTATTTGCCCTCATCAGGCTCATTCTTTCGCATATTTCTCAAACTTGATGGCTAGATCCTGGGCTTTTTCTGGATTGCATCACGTAGTAATGTAGTACCACACTGAAACATTCAATTAAACCTGGTCTTGATAAATATTTCAGAGGATAACGCATGTTAGGTCTGGGTTAGGTCTAGGATTTGCACTCATCAGGCTCATACTTTCGCGTTTTTCACATACTTGTTGAACAGATCCTGGGTTTTTTCTGGTTTGGATCACGTAGTAGTGTGGTACCACACTGAAACAGTCCATTAAACCTGGTTGCGATCAATATTTTAGAGGATAACGCATGTTAGGTCTGGGTTAGGTCTATTATTTGCCCTCATCAGGATCATTCTTTCGCATATTTCTCAAACTTGATGGCTAGATCCTGGGCTTTTTCTGGATTACATCACGTAGTAATCTGGTACCACACTGAAACATTCAATTAAACCTGGTCTTGAAAAATATTTTAGAAGATAACGTATGTTAGGTCTGGGTTAGGTCTAGGATTTGCCCCCATCAGGCTCATACTTTCGCATATTTCTCATACTTCATGGCTAGATCCTGGGCTATTTCTGGATTGGATCTCGTAGTAAAGTGGTACCACACTGAAACATTCAATGGAACCTGGTCTGGATAAATATTTTAGAGGATAACGCATGTTAGGTCTGGGTTAGGTCTAGGAATTGCCCTCATCAGGCTTATTCTTTCGCATATGTCTCATACATGATGGCTAGATCCTGGGCTTTTTCTTGATCGCATAACGTAGTAATGAAGTACAACACTGAAACAGTCACTTAAACCTGGTTTCCACCAATATCTTAGAGGACAACGCAAGTTAGGTCTGGGATAGGTCTGAAATTTGCCCTCATCAGGCTCATACTTTCGCGTTTTTCACATACTTGTTGAACAGATCCTGGGTTTTTTCTGGTTTGGATCACGTAGTAATGTGGTACCACGCTGAAACAGTCGATTAGACCCGGTTTCGATCAATATTTTAGAGGATAACGCAAGTTAATTCTGGGATAGGTCTGGAATTTGACCTCATCAGACTCATACTTTCGCGTTTTTCACATACTTGTTGAACAGATCCTGGGTTTTTTCTGGTTTGGATCACGTAGTAGTGTGGTACCACACTGAAACAGTCCATTAAACCTGGTTGCGGTCAATATTTTAGAGGATAACGCATGTTAGGTCTGGGTTAGCTCTAGGATTTGCCCTCATCAGGCTCATTCTTTCGCATATTTCTCAAACTTCATGGCTAGATCCTGGGCTTTTTCTGGATTGCATCACGTAGTAATGTGGTACCACACTGAAACATTCAATTAAACCTGGTCTTGATAAATATTTTAGAGGATAACGCATGTTAGGTCTGGGTTAGGTCTAGGATTTGCTCTCATCAGACTCATACTTTCGCATTCTTCACATACTTGTTGAACGGATCCTGGGTTTTTTCTGGTTTGGATCACGTAGTAATGTGGGACCACACTGAAAGAGTCAATTAAACCTGGTTTCGATTAATATTTTAGAGAATAATTCATGTTAGGTCTAGGTTAGGTCTGGGATTTGCTCTTATCAGGCTCATTCTTTCGCATATTTCTCATACTTGATGGCTAGATCCTGGGCTTTTTCTGGATTGCATAACGTAGTAATGAAGTACAACACTGAAACAGTCAATTAAACCTGGTTTCCATCAATATTTTAGACGACAATGCAAGTTAGGTCTGGGATAGATCTGGGATTCGCCCTAATCAGGCTCATACTTTCGCGTTTTTCACATACTTGTTAAACAGATCCTGGGTTTTTTCTGGTTTGGATCACGTAGTAATGTGGTACCACACTGAAACAGTCGATTAAACCTGGTTTCGATCAATATTTTAGAGGATAACGCATGTTAGGTCTGGAATAGGTCTGGGATTTGACCTCGTCAGACTCATACTTTCGCACCCTTCACATACTCGTTGATCAGATCCTGGGTTATTTTCTGGTTTAGATCACACAGTAATATGGTACCACACTGAAACAGTCGATTAAACCAGGTTTCGGTCAATATTTTTGAGGATAACGCAGGTTAGGTCTAGATTAGGCCTGGGATTTTCACTCATCAGACTCATACTTTCGCATTCTTCACATACTTGTTGAACGGAGCCTGGGTTTTTTCTGGTTTGCATCACGTAGTAATGTGGGACCACACTGAAACAGTCAATTAAATCTGGTTTCGATCAATATTTTAGAGAATAATTCATGTTAGGTCTAGGTTAGGCCTGGGATTTTCACTCATCAGACTCATACTTTCGCATTCTTCACATACTTGTTGAACGGATCCTGGGTTTTTTCTGGTTTGGATCACGTAGGAATGTGGGACCACACTGAAACAATCAATTAAACCTGGTCTTGATAAATATTTCGGAGGATGACGCATGTTAGGTCTGGGTTAGGTCTAGGATTTGCCCTCATCAGGCTCATACTTTCGCATATTTCTCATACTTCATGGCTAGATCCTGGGCTGTTTCTGGATTGTATCACGTAGTAATGTGGTACCACGCTGAAACAGTCAATTAAACCTGGTTTCGATCAATATTTTGGAGGATAACGCAAGTTAGGTCTGGGATAGGTCTAGGATTTGCCCTCATCAGGCTCTTACTTTCGCATATTTCTCATACTTCATGGCTGGATCCTGGGCTATTTCTGGATTGGATCACGAAGTAAAGTGGTACCACACTGAAACATTCAATGAAACCTGGTCTGGATAAATATTTTAGAGGATAATGCATCTTAGGTCTAGGTCAGGTCTAGGATTTGCCCTCATCGGGCTCATACTTTCGCATGTTTCTCATACTTCATGGCTAGATCCTGGGCTATTTCTGGATTGGATCACGTAGTAATGTGGCACCGCACTGAAACAGTCAATTAAACCTGGTTTTGATCAATATTTTAGAGAATAATTCATGTTAGGTCTAGGTTAGGTCAGGGTTTTGCCCTCATCGGGCTCATACTTTCGCATGTTTCTCATACTTCATGGCTAGATCCTGGGCTATTTCTGGATTGGATCACGTAGTAATGTGGCACCGCACTGAAACAGTCAATTAAACCTGGTTTTGATCAATATTTTAGAGAATAATTCATGTTAGGTCTAGGTTAGGTCAGGGATTTGCTCTCATCAGGCTCATTCTTTCGCATATTTCTCATACTTGATGGCTAGATCCTGGGCTTTTTCTGGATTGCATCACGTAGTAATGAAGTACAACACTGAAACAGTCAATTAAACTTGGTTTCCATCAGTATTTTAGAGGACAACGCATGTTAGGTCTAGGTTAGGCCTGGGATTTGCCCTCATCAGGGTCATACTGCCGCAGTTTTAACATACTTGTTGAATGGATCCTGGGTTTTTTCTGGTTTGGTTCACGTAGTAATGTGGTACCACACTGAAACATTCAATTAAACCTGTCTTGATAAATATTTTAGAGGATAACGCATGTTAGGTTTGGGTTAGGTCTAGGATTTGCCCTCATTAGGCTCATACTTTCGCATATTTCTCATACTTGATGGCTAGATCCTGGGCTTTTTCTGGATTGCATAACGTAGCAATGAAGTACAACACTGAAACAGTCAATTAAACCTGGTTTCCATCAATATTTTAGAGGACAACGCATGTTAGGTCTAGGTTAGGCCTGGGATTTGCCCTCATCAGGGTCATACTGTCGCAGTTTTAACATACTTGTTGAACGGATCCTGGGTTTTTTCTGGTTTGGTTCACGTAGTAATGTGGTACCACACTGAAACATTCAATTAAACCTGGTCTTGATAAATATTTTAGAGGATAACGCAAGTTAAGTCTGGGATATGTCTGGGATTTGACCTCATCAGACTCATACTTTCGCGTTTTTCACATACTTGTTGAACAGATCCTGGGTTTTTTCTGGTTTGGATCACGTAGTAGTGTGGTACCACACTGAAACAGTCCATTAAACCTGGTTGCGATCAATATTTTAGAGGATAACGCATGTTAGGTCTGGGTTAGGTCTATTATTTGCCCTCATCAGGCTCATTCTTTCGCATATTTCTCAAACTTGATGGCTAGATCCTGGGCTTTTTCTGGATTGCATCACGTAGTAATATAGTACCACACTGAAACATTCAATTAAACCTGGTCTCCATCAATATCTTAGAGGACAACGCAAGTTAGGTCTGGGATAGGTCTTGGATTTGCCCTCATCAGGCTCATACTTTCGCATATTTCTCATACTTCATGGCTAGATCCTGGGCTATTTCTGGATTGGATCACGTAGTAAAGTGGTACCACACTGAAACATTCAATGAAACCTGGTCTGGATAAATATTTTAGAAGATAACGCATGTTAGGTCTGGGTTAGGTCTAGGAATTGCCCTCATCAGGCTTATTCTTTCGCATATGTCTCATACATGATGGCTAGATCCTGGGCTTTTTCTTGATCGCATAACGTAGTAATGAAGTACAACACTGAAACAGTCACTTAAACCTGGTTTCCATCAATACCTTAGAGGACAACGCAAGTTAGGTCTGGGATAGGTCTGAAATTTGCCCTCATCAGGCTCATACTTTCGCGTTTTTCACATACTTGTTGAACACATCCTGGGTTTTTTCTGGTTTGGATCACGTAGTAATGTGGTACCACGCTGAAACAGTCGATTAGACCCGGTTTCGATCAATATTTTAGAGGATAACGCAAGTTAAGTCTGGGATAGGTCTGGAATTTGACCTCATCAGACTCCTACTTTCGCGTTTTTCACATACTTGTTGAACAGATCCTGGGTTTTTTCTGGTTTGGATCCCGTAGTAGTGTGGTACCACACTGAAACAGTCCATTAAACCTGGTTGCGGTCAATATTTTAGAGGATAACGCATGTTAGGTCTGGGTTAGCTCTAGGATTTGCCCTCATCAGGCTCATTCTTTCGCATATTTCTCAAACTTCATGGCTAGATCCTGGGCTTTTTCTGGATTGCATCACGTAGTAATGTGGTACCACACTGAAACATTCAATTAAACCTGGTCTTGATAAATATTTTAGAGGATAACGCATGTTAGGTCTGGGTTAGGTCTAGGATTTGCTCTCATCAGACTCATACTTTCGCATTCTTCACATACTTGTTGAACGTATCCTGGGTTTTTTCTGGTTTGGATCACGTAGTAATGTGGGACCACACTGAAACAGTCAATTAAACCTGGTTTCGATCAATATTTTAGAGAATAATTCATGTTAGGTCTAGGTTAGGTCTGGGATTTGCTCTTATCAGGCTCATTCTTTCGCATATTTCTCATACTTGATGGCTAGATCCTGGGCTTTTTCTGGATTGCATAACGTAGTAATGAAGTACAACACTGAAACAGTCAATTAAACCTGGTTTCCATCAATATTTTAGACGACAATGCAAGTTAGGTCTGGGATAGATCTGGGATTCGCCCTAATCAGGCTCATATTTTCGCGTTTTTCACATACTTCTTGAACAGATCCTGGGTTTTTTCTGGTTTGGATCACGTAGTAATGTGGTACCACACTGAAACAGTCGATTAAACCTGGTTTCGATCAATATTTTTGAGGATAACGCAGGTTAGGTCTAGATTAGGCCTGGGATTTTCACTCATCAGACTCATACTTTCGCATTCTTCACATACTTGTTGAACGGAGCCTGGGTTTTTTCTGGTTTGCATCACGTAGTAATGTGGGACCACACTGAAACAGTCAATTAAATCTGGTTTCGATCAATATTTTAGAGAATAATTCATGTTAGGTCTAGGTTAGGCCTGGGATTTTCACTCATCAGGCTCATTCTTTCGCATATTTCTCATACTTGATGGCTAGATCCTGGGCTTTTTCTGGATTGCATAACGTAGTAATGAAGTACAACACTGAAACAGTCAATTAAACCTGGTTTCCATCAATATTTTAGAGGACAACGCAAGTTAGGTCTGGGATAGATCTGGGATTCGCCCTAATCAGGCTCATACTTTCGCGTTTTTCACATACTTGTTGAACAGATCCTGGGTTTTTTCTGGTTTGGATCACGTAGTAAAGTGGTACCACACTGAAACATTCAATGAAACCTGGTTTCGATCAGTATTTTAGAGAATAATTCATGTTAGGTCTGGGTTAGGTCTAGGAATTGCCATCATCAGGCTTATTCTTTCGCATATGTCTCATACATGATGGCTAGATCCTGGGCTTTTTCTTGATCGCATCACGTAGTAATGAAGTACAACACTGAAACAGTCACTTAAGCCTGGTTTCCATCAATATCTTAGAGGACAACGCAAGTTAGGTCTTGGATAGGTCTGAAATTTTGCCCTCATCAGGCTCATACTTTCGCGTTTTTCACATACTTGTTGAACAGATCCTGGGTTTTTTCTGGTTTGGATCACGTAGTAGTGTGGTACCACACTGAAACAGTCCATTAAACCTGGTTGCGATCAATAGTTTAGAGGATAACGCATGTTAGGTCTGGGTTAGCTCTAGGATTTGCCCTCATCAGGCTCATTCTTTCGCATATTTCTCAAACTTCATGGCTAGATCCTGGGCTTTTTCTGGATTACATCACGTAGTAATGTGGTACCACACTGAAACATTCAATTAAACCTGGTCTTGATAAATATTTTAGAGGATAACGCATGTTAGGTCTGGGTTAGGTCTAGGATTTGCTCTCATCAGACTCATACTTTCGCATTCTTCACATACTTGTTGAACGGATCCTGGGTTTTTTCTGGTTTGGATCACGTAGTAATGTGGGACCACACTGAGACAGTCAATTAAACCTGGTTTCGATCAGTATTTTAGAGACTAATTCATGTTAGGTCTAGGTTAGGTCTGGTATTTGCTCTTATCAGGCTCATTGTTTCGCACATTTCGCATACTTGATGGCTAGATCCTGGGCTTTTTCTGGATTGCATAACGTAGTAATGAAGTACAACACTGAAACGGTTAATTAAACCTGGTTTCCATCAATATTTTAGAGGACAACGCATATTAGGTGTAGGTTAGGCCTGGGATTTGCCCTCATCAGGGTCATACTTTCGCAGTTTCATCATACATGTTGGCCTGATCGAGGGTTTTTTCTGCTTTGGATCACGTAGTAAAGTGGTGCCACACTGAAACAGTCCATTAAACCTGGTTTCGATCAATATTTTAGAGGATAACGCAAGTTTGGTCTGGGATAGGTCTGGGATTTGACCTCGTCAGACTCATACTTTCGCACCCTTCACATACTTGTTGAACAGATCCTGGGTTTTTTCTGGTTTGGATCACGTAGTAGTGTGGTACCACACTGAAACAGTCCATTAAACCTGGTTGCGATCAATAGTTTAGAGGATAACGCATGTTAGGTCTGGGTTAGGTCTAGGATTTGCCCTCATCTGGCTCATACTTTCGCATATTACTCATACCCGTTGAAAAGATCCTGGGTTTTTTCTGGTTTGGATCACGTAGTAATGTGGTACCACACTGAAACAGTCGATTAAACCTGGTTTCGATCAATATTTTTGAGGATAACGCAGGTTAGGTCTAGATTAGGCCTGGGATTTTCACTCATCAGACTCATACTTTCGCATTCTTCACATACTTGTTGAACGGAGCCTGGGTTTTTTCTGGTTTGCATCACGTAGTAATGTGGGACCACACTGAAACAGTCAATTAAATCTGGTTTCGATCAATATTTTAGAGAATAATTCATGTTAGGTCTAGGTTAGGCCTGGGATTTTCACTCATCAGGCTCATTCTTTCGCATATTTCTCATACTTGATGGCTAGATCCTGGGCTTTTTCTGGATTGCATAACGTAGTAATGAAGTACAACACTGAAACAGTCAATTAAACCTGGTTTCCATCAATATTTTAGAGGACAACGCAAGTTAGGTCTGGGATAGATCTGGGATTCGCCCTAATCAGGCTCATACTTTCGCGTTTTTCACATACTTGTTGAACAGATCCTGGGTTTTTTCTGGTTTGGATCACGTAGTAAAGTGGTACCACACTGAAACATTCAATGAAACCTGGTTTCGATCAGTATTTTAGAGAATAATTCATGTTAGGTCTGGGTTAGGTCTAGGAATTGCCATCATCAGGCTTATTCTTTCGCATATGTCTCATACATGATGGCTAGATCCTGGGCTTTTTCTTGATCGCATCACGTAGTAATGAAGTACAACACTGAAACAGTCACTTAAGCCTGGTTTCCATCAATATCTTAGAGGACAACGCAAGTTAGGTCTTGGATAGGTCTGAAATTTTGCCCTCATCAGGCTCATACTTTCGCGTTTTTCACATACTTGTTGAACAGATCCTGGGTTTTTTCTGGTTTGGATCACGTAGTAGTGTGGTACCACACTGAAACAGTCCATTAAACCTGGTTGCGATCAATAGTTTAGAGGATAACGCATGTTAGGTCTGGGTTAGCTCTAGGATTTGCCCTCATCAGGCTCATTCTTTCGCATATTTCTCAAACTTCATGGCTAGATCCTGGGCTTTTTCTGGATTACATCACGTAGTAATGTGGTACCACACTGAAACATTCAATTAAACCTGGTCTTGATAAATATTTTAGAGGATAACGCATGTTAGGTCTGGGTTAGGTCTAGGATTTGCTCTCATCAGACTCATACTTTCGCATTCTTCACATACTTGTTGAACGGATCCTGGGTTTTTTCTGGTTTGGATCACGTAGTAATGTGGGACCACACTGAGACAGTCAATTAAACCTGGTTTCGATCAGTATTTTAGAGACTAATTCATGTTAGGTCTAGGTTAGGTCTGGTATTTGCTCTTATCAGGCTCATTGTTTCGCACATTTCGCATACTTGATGGCTAGATCCTGGGCTTTTTCTGGATTGCATAACGTAGTAATGAAGTACAACACTGAAACGGTTAATTAAACCTGGTTTCCATCAATATTTTAGAGGACAACGCATATTAGGTGTAGGTTAGGCCTGGGATTTGCCCTCATCAGGGTCATACTTTCGCAGTTTCATCATACATGTTGGCCTGATCGAGGGTTTTTTCTGCTTTGGATCACGTAGTAAAGTGGTGCCACACTGAAACAGTCCATTAAACCTGGTTTCGATCAATATTTTAGAGGATAACGCAAGTTTGGTCTGGGATAGGTCTGGGATTTGACCTCGTCAGACTCATACTTTCGCACCCTTCACATACTTGTTGAACAGATCCTGGGTTTTTTCTGGTTTGGATCACGTAGTAGTGTGGTACCACACTGAAACAGTCCATTAAACCTGGTTGCGATCAATAGTTTAGAGGATAACGCATGTTAGGTCTGGGTTAGGTCTAGGATTTGCCCTCATCTGGCTCATACTTTCGCATATTACTCATACCCGTTGAAAAGATCCTGGGATATTTTCTGGTTTGGATCACATAGTAATGTGGTACCACTCTGAGACAGTCGATTAAACCAGGTCTCGATCAATATTTTAGAGGATAACGCATGTTAGATCTGGGTTAGGTCTGGGATTTTCACACATCAGACTCATACTTTCGCATTCTTCACATACTTGTTGAACAGATCCTGGGTTTTTTCTGGTTTGGATCAGGTAGTAATGTGGGACCACACTGAAACAGTCAATTAAACCTGGTTTCGATCAATATTTTAGAGAATAATTCATGTTAGGTCTAGGTTAGGTCTGGGATTTGCTCTTATCAGGCTCATTCTTTCGCATATTTCTCATACTTGATGGCTAGATCCTGGGCTTTTTCTGGATTGCATAACGCAGTAATGAAGTACAACACTGAAACAGTCAATTAAACCTGGTTTCCATCAATATTTTAGAGGACAACGCAAGTTAGGTCTGGGATAGATCTGGGATTCGCCCTAATCAGGCTCATACTTTCGCGTTTTTCACATACTTGTTGGACAGATCCTGGGTTTTTTCCGGTTTGGATCACGTAGTAATGTGGTACCACACTGAAACAGTTGACTAAACCTGGTTTCGACCAATATTTTAGAGGATAACGCAAGTTAGGTCTGGGATAGGTCTGGGATATGACCTCATCAGACTCTTACTTTCGCACACTTCACATACTCGTTGAACAGATCCTGGGATATTTTCTGGTTTGGATCACATAGTAATGTGGTACCACTCTGAGACAGTCGATTAAACCAGGTTTCGATCAATATTTTAGAGGATAACGCATGTTAGATCTGGGTTAGGTCTACGATTTGCCCTCATCAGGCTCATACTTTCGCATATTTCTCATACTTCATGGCTAGATCCTGGGCTGTTTCTGGATTGTATCACGTAGTAATGTGGTATCAAGCTGAAACAGTCAATTGAACCTGGTCTCCATCAATATCTTAGAGGACAACGCAAGTTAGGTCTGGGATAGATCTGGGATTCGCCCTAATCAGGCTCATACTTTCGCGTTTTTCACATACTTGTTGAACAGATCCTGGGTTTTTTCTGGTTTGGATCATGTAGTAATGTGGTACCACCCTGAAACAATCAATTAAACCTGGTCTTGATGAATATTTTAGAGGATAACGCAAGTTAAGTCTGGGATAGGTCTGGGATTTGACCTCATCAGACTCATACTTTCGCGTTTTTCACATACTTGTTGAACAGATCCTGGGTTTTTTCTGGTTTGGATCACGTAGTAGTGTGGTACCACACTGAAACATTCAATTAAACCTGGTCTTGATAAATATTTTAGAAGATAACGCATGTTAGGTCTGGGTTAGGTCTATTATTTGCCCTCATCAGGCTTATTCTTTCGCATATGTCTCATACATGATGGCTAGATCCTGGGCTTTTTCTGGATTGCATCACGTAGTAATGTGGTACCACACTGAAACATTCAATTAAACCTGGTCTTGATAAATATTTCAGAAGATAACGCATGTTAGGTCTGGGTTAGGTCTAGGATTTGCCCTCATCAGGCTCATACTTTCGCATATTTCTCATACTTCATGGCTAGATCCTGGGCTATTTCTGGATTGGATCTCGTAGTAAAGTGGTACCACACTGAAACATTCAATGGAACCTGGTCTGGATAAATATTTTAGAGGATAACGCATGTTAGGTCTGGGTTAGGTCTAGGAATTGCCCTCATCAGGCTTATTCTTTCGCATATGTCTCATACATGATGGCTAGATCCTGGGCTTTTTCTTGATCGCATAACGTAGTAATGAAGTACAACACTGAAACAGTCACTTAAACCTGGTTTCCATCAATATCTTAGAGGACAACGCAAGTTAGGTCTGGGATAGATCTGGGATTCGCCCTAATCAGGCTCATACTTTCGCGTTTTTCACATACTTGTTGAACAGATCCTGGTTTTTTTCTGGTTTGGATCATGTAGTAATGTGGTACCACACTGAAACAGTCGATTAAACCTGGTTTCGATCAATATTTTAGAGGATAACGCATGTTAGGTCTGGAATAGGTCTGGGATTTGACCTCGTCAGACTCATACTTTCGCACCCTTCACATACTCGTTGATCAGATCCTGGGTTATTTTCTGGTTTGGATCACACAGTAATATGGTACCACACTGAAACAGTCGATTAAACCAGGTTTCGGTCAATATTTTTGAGGATAACGCAGGTTAGGTCTAGATTAGGCCTGGGATTTTCACTCATCAGACTCATACTTTCGCATTCTTCACATACTTGTTGAACGGAGCCTGGGTTTTTTCTGGTTTGCATCACGTAGTAATGTGGGACCACACTGAAACAGTCAATTAAATCTGGTTTCGATCAATATTTTAGAGAATAATTCATGTTAGGTCTAGGTTAGGCCTGGGCTTTTCACTCATCAGACTCATACTTTCGCATTCTTCACATACTTGTTGAACGGATCCTGGGTTTTTTCTGGTTTGGATCACGTAGTAATGTGGGACCACACTGAAACAATCAATTAAACCTGGTCTTGATAAATATTTTGGAGGATAACGCATGTTAGGTCTGGGTTAGGTCTAGGATTTGCCCTCATCAGGCTCATACTTTCGCATATTTCTCATACTTCATGGCTAGATCCTGGGCTGTTTCTGGATTGTATCACGTAGTAATGTGGTACCACGCTGAAACAGTCAATTAAACCTGGTTTCGATCAATATTTTGGAGGATAACGTAAGTTAGGTCTGGGATAGGTCTAGGATTTGCCCTCATCAGGCTCTTACTTTCGCATATTTCTCATACTCCATGGCTAGATCCTGGGCTATTTCTGGATTGGATCACGTAGTAAAGTGGTACCACACTGAAACATTCAATGAAACCTGGTCTGGATAAATATTTTAGAGGATAACGCATGTTAGGTCTGGGTTAGGTCTAGGAATTGCCATCATCAGGCTTATTCTTTCGCATATGTCTCATACATGATGGCTAGATCCTGGGCTTTTTCTTGATCGCATCACGTAGTAATGAAGTACAACACTGAAACAGTCACTTAAACCTGGTTTCCATCAATATCTTAGAGGACAACGCAAGTTAGGTCTTGGATAGGTCTGAAATTTGCCCTCATCAGGCTCATACTTTCGCGTTTTTCACATACTTGTTGAACAGATCCTGGGATTTTTCTGGTTTGGATCACGTAGTAATGTGGTACCACGCTGAAACAGTCGATTAGACCCGGTTTCGATCAATATTTTAGAGGATAACGCAAGTTAAGTCTGGGACAGGTCTGCAATTTGACCTCATCAGACTCATACTTTCGCGTTTTTCACATACTTGTTGAACAGATCCTGGGTTTTTTCTGGTTTGGATCACGTAGTAGTGTGGTACCACACTGAAACAGTCCATTAAACCTGGTTGCGATCAATATTTTAGAGGACAACGCATGTTAGGTCTGGGTTAGCTCTAGGATTTGCCCTCATCAGGCTCATTCTTTCGCATATTTCTCAAACTTCATGGCTAGATCCTGGGCTTTTTCTGGATTACATCACGTAGTAATGTGGTACCACACTGAAACATTCAATTAAACCTGGTCTTGATAAATATTTTAGAGGATAACGCATGTTAGGTCTGGGTTAGGTCTAGGATTTGCTCTCATCAGACTCATACTTTCGCATTCTTCACATACTTGTTGAACGGATCCTGGGTTTTTTCTGGTTTGGATCACGTAGTAATGTGGACCACACTGAAACAGTCAATTAAACCTGGTTTCGATCAATATTTTAGAGAATAATTCATGTTAGGTCTAGGTTAGGTCTGGGATTTGCTCTTATCAGGCTCATCGTTTCGCATATTTCTCATACTTGATGGCTAGATCCTGGGCTTTTTCTGGATTGCATAACGTAGTAATGAAGTACAACACTGAAGCAGTCAATTAAACCTGGTTTCCATCAATATTTTAGAGGACAACGCAAGTTAGGTCTGGGATAGATCCTGGATTCGCCCTAATCAGGCTCATACTTTCGCGTTTTTCACATACTTGTTGAACAGATCCTGGGTTTTTTCTGGTTTGGATCACGTAGTAATGTGGTACCACACTGAACCAGTCGATTAAACCTGGTTTCGATCAATATTTTAGAGAATAATTCATGTTAGGTCTAGGTTAGGTCTGGGATTTGCTCTCATCAGGCTCATTCTTTCGCATATTTCTCATACTTGATGGCTAGATCCTGGGCTTTTTCTGGATTGCATCACGTAGTAATGAAGTACAACACTGAAACAGTCAATTGAACCTGGTTTCCATCAATATTTTAGAGGACAACGCATGTTTGGTCTAGGTTAGGCCTGGGATTTGCCCACATCAGGGGCATTCTTTCGCAGTTTTAACATACATGTTGACCTGATCGAGGGTTTTTTCTGCTTTGGATGACGTAGTAAAGTGGTACCACACTGAAACAGTCCATTAAACCTGGTTTGGATCAATATTTTAGAGGATAACGCATGTTAGGTCTAGGTTAGCCCTGGGATTATCACTCATCAGACTCATACTTTCGCATTCTTCACATACTTGTTGAACGGATCCTGGGTTTTTTCTGCTTTGGTTCACGTAGTAATGTGGTACCACACTGAAACATTCAATTAAACCTGATCTTGATAAATATTTGACAGGATAACGCATGTTAGGTTTGGGTTAAGTCTAGGATTTGCCCTCATCAGGCTCATACTTTCGCGTTTTTCACATACTTGTTGTACAGATCCTGGGTTTTTTCTGGCTTGGGTCATGTAGTAATGTGGTACCACACTGAAACAGTCGATTAAACCAGGTTTCGATCAATATTTTTGAGGATAACGCATGTTAGGTCTAGGTTAGGCCTGGGATTTTCACTCATCAGACTCATACTTTCGCGTTTTTCACATACTTGTTGAACGGATCCTGGGTTTTTTCTGGTTTGGATCACGTAGCAATGTGGTGCCACACTGAGACAGTCGATTAAACCTGGTTTCGATCAATATTTTAGAGGATAACGCAAATTTGGTCTGGGATAGGTCTGGGATTTGCCCTCATCAGGCTCATACTTTCGCGTTTTTCACATACTTGTTGAACAGATCCTGGGTTTTTTCTGGTTTGGGTCACGTAGTAATGTGGTACCACACTGAAACAGTCGATTAAACCAGGTTTCGATCAATAATTTTGAGGATAACGCATGTTAGGTCTAGGTTAGGCCTGGGATTTTCACTCATCAGACTCATACTTTCGCGTTTTTCACATACTTGTTGAACGGATCCTGGGTTTTTTCTGGTTTGGATCACGTAGTAATGTGGGACCACACTGAAACAGTCAATTAAACCTGGTCATGATAAATATTTTAGAGGATAACGCATGTTAGGTCTGGGTTAGGTCTAGGCTTTGCCCTCGTCAGGCTCATACTTTCGCATGTTTCTCATACTTCATGGCTAGATCCTGGGCTATTTCTGGATTGGACACGTAGTAATGTGGTACCACACTGAAACAGTCAATTAAAACTGGTTACGATCAATATTTTAAAGGATAACGCAAGTTAGGTCTGGGATAGGTCTGGGATTTGCCCTCACCAGGCTCATACTTTCGCGTTTTTCACATACTTGTTGAACAGATCCTGGGTTTTTTCTGGCTTGGGTCATGTAGTAATGTGGTACCACACTGAAACAGTCGATTAAACCAGGTTTCGATCAATATTTTTGAGGATAACGCATGTTAGGTCTAGGTTAGGCCTGGGATTTTCACTCATCAGACACATGCTCTCGTATTCTTCTCATACTTGTTGAACGGATCCTGGGTTTTTTCTGGTTTGGATCACGTAGCAATGTGGTGCCACACTGAGACAGTCGATTAAACCTGGTTTCGATCAATATTTTAGAGGATAACGCAAGTTTGGTCTGGGATAGGTCTGGGATTTGCCCTCATCAGGCTCATACTTTCGCGTTTTTCACATAGTTGTTGAACAGATCCTGGGTTTTTTCTGGTTTGGGTCACGTAGTAATGTGGTACCACACTGAAACAGTCGATTAAACCAGGTTTCGATCAATAATTTTGAGGATAACGCATGTTAGGTCTAGGTTAGGCCTGGGATTTTCACTCATCAGACTCATACTTTCGCGTTTTTCACATACTTGTTGAACGGATCCTGGGTTTTTTCTGGTTTGGATCACGTAGTAATGTGGGACCACACTGAAACAGTCAATTAAACCTGGTCATGATAAATATTTTAGAGGATAACGCATGTTAGGTCTGGGTTAGGTCGAGGCTTTGCCCTCGTCAGGCTCATACTTTCGCATGTTTCTCATACTTCATGGCTAGATCCTGGGCTATTTCTGGATTGGACATGTAGTAATGTGGTACCACACTGAAACAGTCAATTAAGCCTGGTTTCGATCAATATTTTAGAGGATAACGCAAGTTAGGTCTGGGATAGGTCTGGGATTCGCCCTCATCAGGCTCATACTTTCGCGTTTTTCACATACTTGTTGAACAGATCCTGGGTTTTTTCTGGTTTGGGTCATGTAGTAATGTGGTACCACACTGAAACAGTCGATTAAACCAGGTTTCGATCAATATTTTTGAGGATAACGCATGTTAGGTCTAGGTTAGGCCTGGGATTTTCACTCATCAGACACATGCTTTCGTATTCTTCACATACTTGTTGAACGGATCCTGGGTTTTCTCTGGTTTGGATCACGTAGTAATGTGGGACCACACTGAAACAGTCAATTAAACCTGGTTTCGACCAATATTTTAGAGAATAATTCATGTTAGTTCTAGGTTAGGTCTGGGATTTGCTCTCATCAGGCTCATTCTTTCGCATATTTCTCATACATGATGGCTAGTTCCTGGGCTATTTCTGGATTGCATCACGTAGTAATGAAGTGCAACAATGAAACAGTCAATTAAACCTGGTTTCCATCAATATCTTAGAGGACAACGCAAGTTAGGTCTGGGATAGGTCTGGGATTTGCCCTCATCAGGCTCATACTTTCGCCTTTTTCACATACTTGTTGAACAGATCCTGGGTTTTTTCTGGTTTGGATCACGTAGTAGTGTGGCACCACACGGAAACAGTCCATCAAACCTGGTTTGGATAAATATTTTAGAGGATAACGTATGTTAGGTCTAGGTTAGGTCTGGGACTTTCACTCATCAGACTCATACTTTCGCATTCTTCACATACTTGTTCAACGGATCCTGGGTTTTTTTCTGGTTTGGATCACGTAGTAATGTGGAACCACACTGAAACAATCAATTAAACATGGTCTTGATAAATATTTTAGAGGATAACGCATGTTAGGACTGGGATGGGTCTGGGATTTGCCCTCATCGGACTCATACTTTCGCACACTTCACATACTCGTTGAACAGATCCTGGGTTATTTTCTGGTTTGGATCACATAGTAATGTGGTACCACACTGAAACAGTCGATTAAACCAGGTTTCGATGAATATTTTTGAGGATAACGCATGTTGGGTCTAGGTTAGGTCTGGGATTTTCACTCATCAGACTCATACTTTCGCATTCTTCACATACTTGTTGAACGGATCCTGGGTTTTTTCTGGTTTGGATCACGTAGTAATGTGGTACCACACTGAAACAGTCGATTAAACCTGGTTTCGATCAAAATTTTAGAGGATAACGCAAGTTAGGTCTGGGATAGGTCTGGGATTTGCTCTCATCAGGCTCATTCTTTCGCATATTTCTCATACTTGATGGATAGATCCTGGGCTTTCTCTGGATTGCATCACGTAGTAATGATGTACAACACTGAAACAGTCAATTAAACCTGGTTTCCATCAATATTTTAGAGGATAACGCAAGTTAAGTCTAGGTTAGGTCTGGGATTTGACCTCATCAGACTCATACTTTCCCGTTTTTCACATACTTGTTGAACAGATCCTCGGTTTTTTCTGGTTTGGATCACGTAGTAGTGTGGTACCACACTGAAACAGTCCATTAAACCTGGTTGCGATCAATATTTTAGAGGATAACGCATGTTAGGTCGGGGTTAGGTCTAGGATTTGCCCTCATCAGGCTCATACTTTCGCATATTTCTCATACTTCATGGCTAGATCCTGGGCTATTTCTGGATTGGATCACGTAGTAATGTGGTACCACACTGAAACAGTCAATTAAACCTGGTTTTGATAAATATTTTAGAGAATAATTCATGTTAGGTCTAGGTTAGGTCTGGGATTTGCTCTCATCAGGCTCATTCTTTCGCATATTTCTCATACTTGATGGCTAGATCCTGGGCTTTTTCTGGATTGCATCACGTAGTAATGAAGTACAACACTGAAACAGTCAATTGAACCTGGTTTCCATCAATATTTTAGAGGACAACGCATGTTTGGTCTAGGTTAGGCCTGGGATTTGCCCACATCAGGGGCATTCTTTCGCAGTTTTAACATACATGTTGACCTGATCGAGGGTTTTTTCTGCTTTGGATGACGTAGTAAAGTGGTACCACACTGAAACAGTCCATTAAACCTGGTTTGGATCAATATTTTAGAGGATAACGCATGTTAGGTCTAGGTTAGCCCTGGGATTATCACTCATCAGACTCATACTTTCGCATTCTTCACATACTTGATGAACGGATCCTGGGTTTTTTCTGGTTTGGTTCACGTAGTAATGTGGTACCACACTGAAACATTCAATTAAACCTGATCTTGATAAATATTTTAGAGGATAACGCATGCTAGGTCTAGGTTAGGTCTAGGGTTTGCCCTCATCAGGCTCATTCTTTCGCATATTTCTCAAACTTGATGGCTAGATCCTGGGCTTCTTCTGGATTGCATCACGTAGTAATAAAGTACAACACTGAAACAGTCAATTAAACCTGGTTTCCATCAATATCTTAGAGGACAACGCAAGTTAGGTCTGGGATAGGTCTGGGCTTTGACCTCATCAGACTCATACTTTCGCACACTTCACATACTCGTTGAACAGATCCTGGGTTATTTTCTGGTTTGGAACACATAGTAATGTGGTACCACACTGAAACAGTCGATTAAACCAGGTTTCGATCAATATTTTAGAGTATAACTCATGTTAGGTCTAGGTTAGGCCTGGGATTTTCACTGATCAGACTCATACTTTCGCATTCTTCGCATACTTGTTGAACGGATCCTGGGTTTTTTCTGGTTTGGATCACGTAGTAATGTGGTACCACACTGAAACGGTCAATTAAACCTGCTTCGATCAATATTTTAGAGGACAACGCAAGTTAGGTCTGGGATAGGTCTGGGATTTGCCCTCATCAGACTCATACTTTCGCATTCTTCACATACTTGTTGAACAGATCCTGGGTTTTTTCTGGTTTGGATCACGTTGTAATGTGGGTCCACACTGAAACAGTCAATTAAACCTGATTTCGATCAATATTTTAGAGAATAATTCATGTTAGGTCTAGGTTACGTCTGGGATTTGCTCTCATCAGGCTCATTCTTTCGCATATTTCTCATGCTTCATGGCTAGATCCTGGGCTATTTCTGGATTGGATCACGTAGTAAAGTGGTACCACACTGAAACAATCAATTAAACCTGGTCTTGATAAATATTTTAGAGGATAACGCATCTTAGGTCTGGGTTAGGTCTAAGATTTGCCCTCATCAGGCTCACAGTTTCGCGTTTTTCACATACTTGTTGAACAGATCCTGGGTTTTTTCTGGTTTGGATCACGAAGTAGTGTGGTACCACACTGAAACAGTCGATTAAACCAGGTTTCGATCAATATTTTAGAGTATAACTCATGTTTGGTCTAGGTTAGGCCTGGGATTTTCACTGATCAGACACATACTTTCGCATTCTTCACATACTTGTAAACGGATCCTGGGTTATTTTCTGATTTGGATCACATAGTAATGTGGTACCACGCTGAAACAGTCGATTAAACCAGGTTTCGATGAATATTTTTTTAAGATAACGCATGTTAGGTCTTGGTTAGGCCAGGGATTTTCACCCATCAGACTCATACTTTCGCATTCTTCACATACTTGTTGAACGGATCCTGGGTTTTTTCTGGTTTGCATCACGTAGTAATGTGGGCCCACTCTGAAGCAATCAATTAAACCTGGTCTTGATAAATATTTTAGAGAATAATTCATGTTAGGTCTAGGTTAGGTCTGGGATTTGCTCACATCAGGCTCATTCTTTCGCATTTTTCTCATACTTGATGGCTAGATCCTGGACATTTTCTGGATTGCACCACGTAGTAATGTGGTACCACACTGAAACAGTCAATTAAACCTGGTTTCCATCAATATTTTAGAGCACAACGCATGTTAGGTCTGGGATAGGCCTGGGCTTTGCCCACATCAGGCTCATACTTTCGCATATTTCTCATACTTCATGGCTAGATCCTGGGCTGTTTCTGGATTGTATCACGTAGTAATGTGGTACCACGCTGAAACAGTCAATTAAACCTGGCTTCGATCATTATTTTAGAGGATAACGCAAGTTAGGTCTGGGATAGGTCTAGGATTTGCCCTCATGAGGCTCTTACTTTCGCATATTTCTCATACTTAATGACTAGATCCTGGGCTATTTCTGGATTGGATCACGTAGTAAAGTGGTACCATACTGAAACATTCAATGAAACCTGGTCTGGATAAATATTTTAGAGGATAACGCATGTTAGGTCTAGGTTACGTCTGGGATTTGCTCTCATCAGGCTCATTCTTTCGCATATTTCTCATACTTGATGGCTAGATCCTGGGCTTTTTCTGGATTGCATCACGTAGTAATCTAGTACCACACTGAAACAGTCAATGAAACCTGGTTTCCATCACTATTTTAGAGGACAACGCAAGTTAGGTCTAGGTAAGGCCTGAGATTTTCACTGATCAGACTCATACTTTCGCATTCTTCACATACTTGTTTAACGGATCCTGGGTTTTTTCTGGTTTGGATCACGTAGTAATGTGGTACCACACTGAAACAGTCGATTAAACCTGGTTTCGATCAATATTTTAGAGAATAATTCATGTTAGGTCTAGGTTAGGTCTGGGATTTGCTCTCATCAGGCTCATTCTTTCGCATATTTCTCATACTTGATGGCTAGATCCTGGGCTGTTTCTGGATTGTATCACGTAGTAATGTGGTACCACACTGAGACAGTCGATTAAACCAGCTTTCGATCAATATTTTAGAGTATAACTCATGTTAGGTCTAGGTTAGGTCTGGGATTTGCCCTCATCAGGCTCATACTTTCGCATTCTTCACATACTTGTTGATCAGATCCTGGGTTTTGTCTGGTTTGGATCACGAAGTAGTGTGGTACCACACTGAAACAGTCCATTAAACCTGGTTTCGCTCAATATTTTAGAGGCTAACGCATGTTAGGTCTAGGTTAGGTCTGGGATTTGCTCTCATCTGGCTCATTCTTTCGCATATTTCTCATACTTGATGGCTAGATCCTGGGCTTTTTCTGGATTGCATCACGTAGTAATGAAGTACAAGACTGAAACAGTCAATTAAACCTGGTTTCCATCAATATCTTAGAGGACAACGCAAGTTAGGTCTGGGATATGTCTGGGATTTGCCCTCATCAGGCTCATACTTTCGCGTTTTTCACATACTTGTTGAACAGATCCTGGGTTTTTCTGGTTTGGAACACGTAGTAGTGTGGTACCACACTGAAACAGTCCATTAAACCTGGTTTGGATCAATATTTTAGAGGATAACGCATGTTAGGTCTAGGTTAGGTCTGGGATTTTCACTCATCAGACTCATAGTTTCGCATTCTTCACATACTTGTTGAACTGATCCTGGGTTTTTTCTGGTTTGGATCACGTAGTAATGTGGTACCACACTGAAACAGTCAATTAAACCTGGTTTCGATCAATATTTTAGAGAATAATTCATGTTAGGTCTAGGTTAGGTCTGGGATTTGCTCTCATCAGGCTCCTTCTTTCGCATATTTTTCATACATCTTGAACAGATCCTGGGATTTTGCTGGTATGGAACCCGTAGTAATGTGGGACCACACTGAAACAATCAATTAAACCTGGTCTTGATAAATATTTTAGAGGATAACGCATGTTAGATCTGGGTCAGGTCTAGGATTTGCCCTCATCAGGCTCATACTTTCGCATATTTCTCATACTTCATGGCTAGATCCTGGGCTGTTTCTGGATTGTATCACGTAGTAATGTGGTACCACACTGAAACAGTCAATTAAACCTGGTTTCGATCAATATTTTAGAGGATAACGCAAGTTAGGTCTGGGATAGGTCTAAGATTTGCCCTCATCAGGCTCTTACTTTCGCATATTTCACATTCTTCATGAACAGATCCTGGGTTGTGTCTGGTTTGGATCACGAAGTGGTGTGGTACCACACTGAAACAGTCCATTAAACCTGGTTTGGATCAATATTTTAGAGGATAACGCATGCTAGGTCTAGGTTAGGTCTGGGATTTGCTCTCATCAGGCTCATTCCTTCGCATATTTCTCATACTTGATGGCTAGATCCTGGGCTTTTTCTGGATTGCATCACGTAATAATGTAGTACCACACTGAAACAGTCAATGAAACCTGGTTTCCATCACTATTTTAGGGGACAACGCAAGTTAGGTCTAGGTAAGGCCTGAGATTTTCACTGATCAGACTCATACTTTCGCAATCTTCACATACTTGTTTAACGGATCCTGGGTTTTTTCTGGTTTGGATCACGTAGTAATGTGGTACCACACTGAAACAGTCGATTAAACCTGGTTTCGATCAATATTTTAGAGAATAATTCATGTTAGGTCTAGGTTAGGTCTGGGATTTGCTCTCATCAGGCTCATTCTTTCGCACATTTCTCATACTTGATGGCTAGATCCTGGGCTTTTTCTGGATTGCATCACGTAGTAATGAAGTACAACACTGAAACAGTCAATTAAACCTGGTTTCCATCAATATCTTAGAGGACAACGCAAGTTAGGTCTGGGATATGTCTGGGATTTGCCCTCAACAGGCTCATACTTTCGCATATTTCTCATACTTCATGGCTAGATCCTGGGCTATTTCTGGATTGGATCACGTAGTAAAGTGGTACCACACTGACACATTCAATGAAACCTGGTCTGGATAAATATTTTAGAGGATAACGCATCTTAGGTCTGGGTTAGGTCTAAGATTTGCCCTCATCAGGCTCACAGTTTCGCGTTTTTCACATTCTTGTTGAACAGATCCTGGGTTTTGTCTGGTTTGGATCACAAAGTAGTGTGGTACCACACTGAAGCAGTCCATTAAACCTGGTTTCGCTCAATATTTTAGAGGATAACGCATGTTAGGTCTAGGTTAGGTCTGGGATTTGCTCTCATCAGGCTCATTCTTTCGCATATTTCTCATACTTGATGGCTAGATCCTGGGCTTTTTCTGGATTGCATCACGTAGTAATGTAGTACCACACTGAAACAGTCAATGAAACCTGTTTTCCACCACTATTTTAGAGGACAACGCAAGTTAGGTCTAGGTAAGGCCTGAGATTTTCACTCATCAGACTCATACTTTCGCATTCTTCACATACTTGTTGAACGGATCCTGGGTTTTTTCTGGTTTGGATCACGTAGTAATGAGGTACCACACTGAAACGGCCAATTAAACCTGGTTTCGATCAATATTTTAGAGGATAACGCAAGTTAGGTCTGGGATAGGTCTGGGATTTGCCCTCATCAGGCTCATACTTTCGCGTTTTTCACATACTTGTTGAACAGATCATGGGTTTTTTCTGGTTTGGATCACGTAGTAATGTGGTACCACACTGAAACAGTCGATTAAACCTGGTTTCGATCAATATTTTTGAGGATAACGCATGTTAGGTCTAGGATAGGTCTGGGATTTTCACTCATCAGACTCATACTTTCGCATTCTTCACATACTTGTTGAACGGATCCTGGGTTTTTTCTGGTTTGGATCACGTAGTAATGTGGTACCACACTGAAACAGTCGATTAAACCTGGTTCCGATCAAAATTTTAGAGGATAACGCAAGTTAGGTTTGGGATAGGTCTGGGATTTGACCTCATCAGACTCATACTTTCGCACCCTTCACATACTCCTTGAACAGATCCTGGGTTATTTTCTGGTTTGGATCACACAGTAATGTGGTACCACACTGAAACAGTCGATTAAACCAGGTTTTGATCAATATTTTAGAGGATAACGCATGTTAGGTCTAGGTTAGGCCTGGGATTTCCCCTCATCAGGCTCATACTTTCGCATATTTCTCACACTTCATGGCTAGATCCTGGGCTTTTTCTGGATTGCATCACGTAGTAATGAAGTACAACACTGAAACAGTCAATTAAACCTGGTTTCGATCAATATTTTAGAGAATAATTCATGTTAGGTCTAGGTTAGGTCTGGGATTTGCTCTCATCAGGCTCTTTGTTTCGCATATTTCTCGTACATGTTGAACAGATCCTGGGCTGTTTCTGGATTGTATCACGTAGTAATGTGGTACCACGCTGAAACAGTCAATTAAACCTGGTTTCGATCAATATTTTAGAGGATAACACAAGTTAGGTCTGGGATAGGTCTAGGATTTGCCCTCATCAGGCTCTTACTTTCGCATATTTCTCATACTTCATGGCTAGATCCTGGGCTATTTCTGTATTGCATCACGTAGTAAAGTGGTACCACACTGAAACATTCAATGAAACCTGGTCTGGATAAATATTTTAGAGGATAACGCATCTTAGGTCTGGGTTAGGTCTAAGATTTGCCCTCATCAGGCTCACAGTTTCGCGTTTTTCACATTCTTGTTGAACAGATCCTGGGTTTTGTCTGGTTTGGATCACAAAGTAGTGTGGTACCACACTGAAGCAGTCCATTAAACCTGGTTTCGCTCAATATTTTAGGGGATAACGCATGTTAGGTCTAGGTTAGGTCTGGGATTTGCTCTCATCAGGCTCTTTCTTTCGCATATTTCTCGTACATGTTGAACAGATCCTGGGCTGTTTCTGGATTGTATCACGTAGTAATGTGGTACCACGCTGAAACAGTCCATTAAACCTGGATTCGCTCAATATTTTAGAGGATAACGCATGTTAGGTCTAGGTTAGGCCTGGGATTTTCACTCATCAGACTCATACTTTCGCATTCTTCACATACTTGTTGAACGGATCCTGGGTTTTTTCTGGTTTGGATCACGTAGTAATGTGGGACCACACTGAAACAGTCAATTAAACCTGGTTTCGATCAATATTTTAGAGAATAATTCATGTTAGGTCTAGGTTAGGTCTGGGATTTGCTCTCATCAGGCTCTTTCTTTCGCATATTTCTCGTACATGTTGAACAGATCCTGGGCTGTTTCTGGATTGTATCACGTAGTAATGTGGTACCACGCTGAAACAGTCAATTAAACCTGGTTTCGATCAATATTTTAGAGGATAACGCAAGTTAGGTCTGGGATAGGTCTAGGATTTGCCCTCATCAGGCTCTTACTTTCGCATATTTCTCATACTTCATGGCTAGATCCTGGGCTATTTCTGGATTGGATCACGTAGTAAAGTGGTACCACACTGAAACATTCAATGAAACCTGGTCTAAATAAATATTTTAGAGGATAACGCATCTTAGGTCTGGGTTAGGTCTGGGATTTGCTCTCATCAGGCTCATTCTTTCGCATATTTCTCATACTTGATGGCTAGATCCTGGGCTTTTTCTGGATTGCATCACGTAGTAATGAAGTACAGCACTGAAACAGTCAATTAAACCTGGTTTCCATCAATATCTTAGAGGACAACGCAAGTTAGGTCTGGGATATGTCTGGGATTTGCCCTCATCAGGCTCATACTTTCGCGTTTTTCGCATACTTGTTGAACAGATCCTGGGTTTTTTCTGGTTTGGATCACGTAGTAGTGTGTTACCACACTGAGACAGTCCATTAAACCTGGTTTGGATCAATATTTTAGAGGATAACGCATGTTAGGTCTAGGTTAGGTCTGGGATTTTCACTCATCAGACTCATACTTTCGCATTCTTCACATACTTGTTGAACGGATCCTGGGTTTTTTCTGGTTTGGATCACGAAGTAATGTGGGACCACACTGAAACAGTCAAATAAACCTGGTTTCGATCAATATCTTAGAGAATAATTCATGTTAGGTCTAGGTTAGGCCTGGGATTTTCACTCATCAGACTCATACTTTCGCATTCTTCACATACTTGTTGAACGGATCTTGGGTTTTTTCTGGTGTGGATCACGTAGTAGTGTGGTACCACAGTGAAACAGTCCATTAAACCTGGTTTGGATCAATATTTTAGAGGATAACGCATGTTAGGTCTAGGTTAGGTCTGGGATTTTCTCTCATCAGACTCATACTTTCGCATTCTTCACATACTTGTTGAACGGATCATGGGTTTTTTCTGGTTTGGATCACGTAGTAATGTGGTACCACACTGAAACAGTCGATTAAACCTGGTCTCGATCAATATTTTAGAGGATAACGCAAGTTAAGTCTGGGATTGATCTGGGATTTGACTTCATCAGACTCATACTTTCGCACACTTCACATACTCGTTGAACAGATCCTGGGCTATTTTCTGGTTTGGATCACATTGTAATGTGGTACCACACTGAAACAGTCGATTAAACCAGGTTTCGGTCAATATTTTTGAGGATAACGCATGCTAGGTCTAGGTTAGGTCTGGGATTTTCACTCATCAGACTCATACTTTCGCATTCTTCACATACTTGTTGAACGGATCATGGGTTTTTTCTGGTTTGGATCACGTAGTAATGTGGGATCACACTGAAACGGTCAATTAAACCTGGTTTCGATCAATATTTTAGAGAATAATTCATGTTAGGTCTAGGTTAGGTCTGGGATTTGCTCTCATCAGGCTCATTCTTTCGCATATTTCTCATACTTGATGGCTAGATCCTGGGCTTTTTCTGGTTTACATCACGTAGTAAAGTGGTACCACACTGAAGCAGTCCATTAAACCTGGTTTGGATCAATATTTTAGAGGATAACGCATGTTAGGTTTGGGTTAGGTCTAGGATTTTCCCTCATCAGGCTCATACTTTCGCATATTTCTCATACTTCATGGCTAGATCCTGGGCTGTTTCTGGATTGTATCACGTAGTAATGCGGTACCACGCTGAAACAGTCAATTAAACCTGGTTTCGATCAATATTTTAGAGGATAACGCAAGTTAGGTCTGGGATAGGTCTGGGATTCGCCCTCATCAGGCTCATACTTTCGCGTTTTTCACGTACTTGTTGAACTGATCCTGGGTTTTTTCTGGTTTGGATCACGCAGCAATGTGGTACCACACTGAGACAGTCGATTAAACCTGGTTTCGATCAATATTTTAGAGGATAACGCAAGTTTGGTCAGGGATAGGTCTGGGATTTGCCCTCATCAGGCTCATACTTTCGCGTTTTTCACATACTTGTTGAACAGATCCTGGGTTTTTTCAGGTTTGGGTCACGTAGTAATGTGGTACCACACTGACACAGTCGATTAAACATGGTTTCGATCAATATTTTAGAGGATAACGCATGTTAGGTCTAGGTTAGGCCGGGGATTTTCACTCATCAGACTCATACTTTCGCATTCTTCACATACTTGTTGAACGGATCCTGGGTTTTTACTGGTTTGGATCACGTAGTAATGTGGTACAACACTGAAACATTCAATGAAACCTGGTTTCGATCAATATTTTTGGGGATAACGCATGTTAGGTCTAGGTTAGGCCGTGGATTTTCACTCATCAGACTCATACTTTCGCATTCTTCACATACTTGTTGAACGGCACCTGTGTTTTTTCTGGTTTGGTTCACGTAGTAATGTGGTACCACACTGAAACATTCAATTAAACCTGGTTTCCGTCAATATTTTAGAGCACAACGCATGTTAGGTCTGGGATAGGCCTGGGATTTCCCCTCATCAGGCTCATACTTTCGCATATTTCTCACACTTCATGGCTAGATCCTGGGCTTTTTCTGGATTGTATCACGTAGTAATGAAGTACAACACTGAAACAGTCAATTTAACCTGGTTTCCATCAATATCTGAGAGGACAACGCAAGTTAGGTCTGGGATAGGTCTGGGATTTGCCCTCATCAGGCTCATACTTTCGCGTTTTTCACATACTTGTTGAACAGATCCTGGGTTTTTTCAGGTTTGGGTCACGTAGTAGTGTGGTACCACACTGAAACAGTCGATTAAACCTGGTTTCGATCAATATTTTTGAGGACAACGCTTGTTAGGTCTAGGTTAGGCCGGAGATTTTCACTCATCAGACTCATACTTTCGCATTCTTCACATACTTGTTGAACGGATCCTGTGTTTTTACTGGTTTGGATCACGTAGTAATGTGGTACAACACTGAAACATTCAATTAAACCTGGTCTTGATAAATATTTTAGAGGATAACGCATGTTAGGTCTGGGTTAGGTCTAGGATTTGCCCCCATCAGGCTCATACTTTCGCATATTTCTCATACTTCATGGCTGGATCCTGGGCTATTTCCGGATTGGATCACCTAGTAATGTGGTACCACACTGAAACAGTCAATTAAACCTGGTTTTGATCAATATTTTAGAGAATAATTCTTGTAAGGTCTAGGTTAGGTCTGGGATTTGCTCTCATCAGGCTCATTCTTTCGCATATTTCTCATACTTCATGGATAGATCCTGGGCTTTTTCTGGATTGCATCACGTAGTAATGAAGTACAACACTGAACCAGTCAATTAAACCTGGTTTGCATCAATGTTTTAGAGGACAACGCATGTTAGGTCTGGGATAGGTCTGGGATTTGCCCTCATCAGGCTCATACTTTCGCGTTTTTCACATACTTGTTGAACAGATCCTGGGTTTTTTCTGGTTTGCGTCACGTAGAAATGTGGTACCACACTGAAGCAGTCCATTAAACCTGGTTTGGATCAATATTTTAGAGGATAACGCACGTTAGGTCTAGGTAAGGCCTGGGATTTTCACTCATCAGACTCATACTTTCGCATTCTTCACATACTTGTTGAACGGATCCTGGGTTTTTCCTGGTTTGCATCACGTAGTAATGTGGGCCCACTCTGAAGCAATCAATTAAACCTGGTCTTGATAAATATTTTAGAGAATAATTCATGTTAGGTCTAGGTTAGGTCTGGGATTTGCTCACATCAGGCTCATTCTTTCGCATTTTTCTCATACTTGATGGCTAGATCCTGGACATTTTCTGCTTTGCACCACGTAGTAATGTGGTACCACACTGAAACAGTCAATTAAACCTGGTTGCCATCAATATTTTAGAGCACAACGCATGTTAGGTCTGGGATAGGCCTGGGATTTGCCCACATCAGGCTCATACTTTCGCGTTTTTCACGTACTAGTTGAACTGATCCTGGGTTTTTTCTGGTTTGCATCACGTCGTAAAGTGGCACCACACTGAAGCAGTCTATTAAACCTGGTTTGGATCAATATTTTAGAGGATAACGCATGTTAGGTTTGGGTTAGGACTAGGATTTTCCCTCATCAGGCTCATACTTTCGCATATTTCTCATACTTGATGGATAGATCCTGGGCTTTTTCTGGATTGCATCACGTAGTAATGAAGTACAACACTGAACCAGTCAATTAAATCTGGTTTGCATCAATGTTTTAGAGGACAACGCATGTTAGGTCTGGGATTTGCCCTCATCAGGCTCATACTTTCGCGTTTTTCACATACTTGTTGAACAGATCCTGGGTTTTTTCTGGTTTGCGTCACGTAGAAATGTGGTACCACACTGAAACAGTCCATTAAACCTGGTTTGGATCAATATTTTAGAGGATAACGCATGTTAGGTCTAGGTAAGGCCGGGGATTTTCACTCATCAGACTCATACTTTCACATTCTTCACATACTTGTTGAACTGATCCTGGGTTTTTTCTGGTTTGTATCACGTAGCAATGTGGTACCACACTGAGACAGTCGATTAAACCTGGTCTTGATAAATATTTTAGAGAATAATTCATGATAGGTCTAGGTTAGGTCTGGGATTTGCTCTCATCAGGCTCATTCTTTCGCATTTTTCTCATACTTGATGGCTAGATCCTGGACTTTTTCTGGATTGCACCACGTAGTAATGTGGTACCACTCTGAAACAGCCAATTAAACCTGGTTTCCATCAATATTTTGGAGCACAACGCATGTTAGGTCTGGGATAGGCCTGGGATTTGCCCTCATCAGGGTCATGCTTTCGCAGTTTTAACATACATGTTGACCTGATCGAGGGTTTTTTCTGCTTTGCATCACGTAGTAAAGTGGTACCACACTGAAGCAGTCCATAAAACCTGGTTTGGATCAATATTTTAGAGGATAACGCATGTTAGGTTTGGGTTAGGTCTAGGATACGCCCTCATCAGGCTCATACTTTCGCGTTTTTCACGTACTTGTTGAACTGATCCTGGGTTTTTTCTGGTTTGGATCACGTAGCAATGTGGTACCACACTGAGACAGTCGATTAAACCTGGTTTCGATCAATATTTTAGAGGATAACGCAAGTTTGGTCAGGGATAGGTCTGGGATTTGCCCTCATCAGGCTCATACTTTCGCGTTTTTCACATACTTGTTGAACAGATCCTGGGTTTTTTCAGGTTTGGGTCACGTAGTAATGTGGTACCACACTGAAACAGTCGATTAAACCTGGTTTCGATCAATATTTTAGAGGATAACGCATGTTAGGTCTAGGTTAGGCCGGGGATTTTCACTCATCGGACTCATACTTTCGCATTCTTCACATACTTGTTGAACGGATCCTGGGTTTTTACTGGTTTGGATCACGTAGTAATGTGGTACAACACTGGAACATTCAATGAAACCTGGTTTCGATCAATATTTTTGGCGATAACGCATGTTAGGTCTAGGTTAGGCCGTGGATTTTCACTCATCAGACTCATACTTTCGCATTCTTCACATACTTGTTGAACGGCTCCTGTGTTTTTTCTGGTTTGGTTCACGTAGTAATGTGGTACCACACTGAAACATTCAATTAAACCTGGTTTCCGTCAATATTTTAGAGCACAACGCATGTTAGGTCTGGGATAGGCCTGGGATTTCCCCACATCAGGCTCATACTTTCGCGTTTTTCACATACTTGTTGAACAGATCCTGGGTTTTTTCTGGTTTGCGTCACGTAGAAATGTGGTACCACACTGAAACAGTCCATTAAACCTGGTTTGGATCAATATTTTAGAGGATAACGCATGTTAGGTCTAGGTAAGGCCGGGGATTTTCACTCATCAGACTCATACTTTCACATTCTTCACATACTTGTTGAACTGATCCTGGGTTTTTTCTGGTTTGTATCACGTAGCAATGTGGTACCACACTGAGACAGTCGATTAAACCTGGTCTTGATAAATATTTTAGAGAATAATTCATGATAGGTCTAGGTTAGGTCTGGGATTTGCTCTCATCAGGCTCATTCTTTCGCATTTTTCTCATACTTGATGGCTAGATCCTGGACTTTTTCTGGATTGCACCACGTAGTAATGTAGTACCACACTGAAACGGTCAATTAAACCTGGTTTCGATCAATATTTTAGAGAATAATTCATGTTAGGTCTAGGTTAGGTCTGGGATTTGCTCTCATCAGGCTCATTCTTTCGCATATTTCTCATACTTGATGGCTAGATCCTGGGCTTTTTCTGGTTTGCATAACGTAGTAAAGTGGTACCACACTGAAGCAGTCCATTAAACCTGGTTTGGATCAATATTTTAGAGGATAACGCATGTTAGGTTTGGGTTAGGTCTAGGATTTTCCCTCATCAGGCTCATACTTTCGCATATTTCTCATACTTCATGGCTAGATCCTGGGCTGTTTCTGGATTGTATCACGTAGTAATGCGGTACCACGCTGAAACAGTCAATTAAACCTGGTTTCGATCAATATTTTAGAGAATAACGCAAGTTTGGTCAGGGATAGGTCTGGGATTTGCCCTCATCAGGCTCATACTTTCGCGTTTTTCACATACTTGTTGAACAGATCCTGGGTTTTTTCAGGTTTGGGTCACGTAGTAATGTGGTACCACACTGAAACAGTCGATTAAACCTGGTTTCGATCAATATTTTAGAGGATAACGCATGTTAGGTCTAGGTTAGGCCGGGGATTTTCACTCATCGGACTCATACTTTCGCATTCTTCACATACTTGTTGAACGGATCCTGGGTTTTTACTGGTTTGGATCACGTAGTAATGTGGTACAACACTGAAACATTCAATGAAACCTGGTTTCGATCAATATTTTTGGGGATAACGCATGTTAGGTCTAGGTTAGGCCGTGGATTTTCACTCATCAGACTCATACTTTCGCATTCTTCACATACTTGTTGAACGGCTCCTGTGTTTTTTCTGGTTTGGTTCACGTAGTAATGTGGTACCACACTGAAACATTCAATTAAACCTGGTTTCCGTCAATATTTTAGAGCACAACGCATGTTAGGTCTGGGATAGGCCTGGGATTTCCCCTCATCAGGCTCATACTTTCGCATATTTCTCACACTTCATGGCTAGATCCTGGGCTTTTTCTGGATTGCATCACGTAGTAATGAAGTACAACACTGAAACAGTCAATTTAACCTGGTTTCCATCAATATCTGAGAGGACAACGCAAGTTAGGTCTGGGATAGGTCTGGGATTTGCCCTCATCAGGCTCATACTTTCGCGTTTTTCACATACTTGTTGAACAGATCCTGGGTTTTTTCAGGTTTGGGTCACGTAGTAGTGTGGTACCACACTGAAACAGTCGATTAAACCTGGTTTCGATCAATATTTTTGAGGACAACGCTTGTTAGGTCTAGGTTAGGCCGGAGATTTTCACTCATCAGACTCATACTTTCGCATTCTTCACATACTTGTTGAACGGATCCTGTGTTTTTACTGGTTTGGATCACGTAGTAATGTGGTACAACACTGAAACATTCAATTAAACCTGGTCTTGATAAATATTTTAGAGGATAACGCATGTTAGGTCTGCGTTAGGTCTAGGATTTGCCCCCATCAAGCTCATACTTTCGCATATTTCTCATACTTCATGGCTGGATCCTGGGCTATTTCTGGATTGGATCACCTAGTAATGTGGTACCACACTGAAACAGTCAATTAAACCTGATTTTGATCAATATTTTAGAGAATAATTCTTGTAAGGTCTAGGTTAGGTCTGGGATTTGCTCTCATCAGGCTCATTCTTTCGCATATTTCTCATACTTCATGGATAGATCCTGGGCTTTTTCTGGATTGCATCACGTAGTAATGAAGTACAACACTGAACCAGTCAATTAAACCTGGTTTGCATCAATGTTTTAGAGGACAACGCATGTTAGGTCTGGGATAGGTCTGGGATTTGCCCTCATCAGGCTCATACTTTCGCGTTTTTCACATACGTGTTGAACAGATCCTGGGTTTTTTCTGGTTTGCGTCACGTAGAAATGTGGTACCACACTGAAGCAGTCCATTATACCTGGTTTGGATCAATATTTTAGAGGATAACGCACGTTAGGTCTAGGTAAGGCCTGGGATTTTCACTCATCAGACTCATACTTTCGCATTCTTCACATACTTGTTGAACGGATCCTGGGTTTTTCCTGGTTTGCATCACGTAGTAATGTGGGCCCACTCTGAAGCAATCAATTAAACCTGGTCTTGATAAATATTTTAGAGTATAATTCATGTTAGGTCTAGGTTAGGTCTGGGATTTGCTCACATCAGGCTCATACTTTCGCGTTTTTCACGTACTAGTTGAACTGATCCTGGGTTTTTTCTGGTTTGCATCACGTAGTAAAGTGGCACCACACTGAAGCAGTCTATTAAACCTGGTTTGGATCAATATTTTAGAGGATAACGCATGTTAGGTTTGGGTTAGGACTAGGATTTTCCCTCATCAGGCTCATACTTTCGCATATTTCTCATACTTGATGGATAGATCCTGGGCTTTTTCTGGATTGCATCACGTAGTAATGAAGTACAACACTGAACCAGTCAATTAAATCTGGTTTGCATCAATGTTTTAGAGGACAACGCATGTTAGGTCTGGGATTTGCCCTCATCAGGCTCATACTTTCGCGTTTTTCACATACTTGTTGAACAGATCCTGGGTTTTTTCTGGTTTGCGTCACGTAGAAATGTGGTACCACACTGAAACAGTCCATTAAACCTGGTTTGGATCAATATCTTAGAGGATAACGCATGTTAGGTCTAGGTAAGGCCGGGGATTTTCACTCATCAGACTCATACTTTCACATTCTTCACATACTTGTTGAACTGATCCTGGGTTTTTTCTGGTTTGTATCACGTAGCAATGTGGTACCACACTGAGACAGTCGATTAAACCTGGTCTTGATAAATATTTTAGAGAATAATTCATGATAGGTCTAGGTTAGGTCTGGGATTTGCTCTCATCAGGCTCATTCTTTCGCATTTTTCTCATACTTGATGGCTAGATCCTGGACTTTTTCTGGATTGCACCACGTAGTAATGTGGTACCACTCTGAAACAGCCAATTAAACCTGGTTTCCATCAATATCTTAGAGGACAACGCAAGTTAGGTCTGGGATATGTCTGGGATTTGCCCTCATCAGGCTCATACTTTCGCGTTTTTCACATACTTGTTGAACAGATCCTGGGTTTTTTCTGGTTTGGATCACGTAGTAGTGTGGTACCACACTGAGACAGTCCATTAAACCTGGTTTGGATCAATATTTTAGAGGATAACGCATGTTAGGTCTAGGTTAGGTCTGGGATTTTCACTCATCAGACTCATACTTTCGCGTTTTTCACGTACTTGTTGAACTGATCCTGGGTTTTTTCTGGTTTGGATCACGTAGCAATGTGGTACCACACTGAGACAGTCGATTAAACCTTGTTTCGATCAATATTTTAGAGGATAACGCAAGTTTGGTCAGGGATAGGTCTGGGATTTGCCCTCATCAGGCTCATACTTTCGCGTTTTTCACATACTTGTTGAACATATCCTGGGTTTTTTCAGGTTTGGGTCACGTAGTAATGTGGTACCACACTGAAACAGTCGATTAAACCTGGTTTCGATCAATATTTTAGAGGATAACGCATGTTAGGTCTAGGTTAGGCCGGGGATTTTCACTCATCGGACTCATACTTTCGCATTCTTCACATACTTGTTGAACGGATCCTGGGTTTTTACTGGTTTGGATCACGTAGTAATGTGGTACAACACTGGAACATTCAATGAAACCTGGTTTCGATCAATATTTTTGGGGATAACGCATGTTAGGTCTAGGTTAGGCCGTGGATTTTCACTCATCAGACTCATACTTTCGCATTCTTCACATACTTGTTGAACGGCTCCTGTGTTTTTTCTGGTTTGGTTCACGTAGTAATGTGGTACCACACTGAAACATTCAATTAAACCTGGTTTCCGTCAATATTTTAGAGCACAACGCATGTTAGGTCTGGGATAGGCCTGGGATTTCCCCACATCAGGCTCATACTTTCGCATATTTCTCACACTTCATGGCTAGATCCTGGGCTTTTTCTGGATTGCATCACGTAGTAATGAAGTACAACACTGAAACAGTCAATTTAACCTGGTTTCCATCAATATCAGAGAGGACAACGCAAGTTAGGTCTGGGATAGGTCTGGGATTTGCCCTCATCAGGCTCATACTTTCGCGTTTTTCACATACTTGTTGAACAGATCCTGGGTTTTTTCAGGTTTGGGTCACGTAGTAGTGTGGTACCACACTGATACAGTCGATTAAACCTGGTTTCGATCAATATTTTTGAGGACAACGCTTGTTAGGTCTAGGTTAGGCCGGAGATTTTCACTCATCAGACTCATACTTTCGCATTCTTCACATACTTGTTGAACGGGTCCTGTGTTTTTACTGGTTTGGATCACGTAGTAATGTGGTACAACACTGAAACATTCAATTAAACCTGGTCTTGATAAATATTTTAGAGGATAACGCATGTTAGGTCTGGGTTAGGTCTAGGATTTGCCCCCATCAGGCTTATACTTTCGCATATTTCTCATACTTCATGGCTGGATCCTGGGCTATTTCTGGATTGGATCACCTAGTAATGTGGTACCACACTGAAACAGTCAATTAAATCTGGTTTGCATCAATGTTTTAGAGGACAACGCATGTTAGGTCTGGGATAGGTCTGGGATTTGCCCTCATCAGGCTCATACTTTCGCGTTTTTCACATACTTGTTGAACTGATCCTGGGTTTTTTCTGGTTTGTATCACGTAGCAATGTGGTACCACACTGAGACAGTCGATTAAACCTGGTCTTGATAAATATTTTTGAGAATAATTCATGATAGGTCTAGGTTAGGTCTGCGATTTGCTCTCATCAGGCTCATTCTTTCGCATTTTTCTCATACTTGATGGCTAGATCCTGGACTTTTTCTGGATTGCACCACGTAGTAATGTGGTACCACTCTGAAACAGCCAATTAAACCTGGTTTCCATCAATATTTTAGAGCACAACGCATGTTAGGTCTGGGATAGGCCTGGGATTTGCCCTCATCAGGGTCATGCTTTCGCAGTTTTAACATACATGTTGACCTGATCGAGGGTTTTTTCTGCTTTGCATCACGTAGTAAAGTGGTACCACACTGAAGCAGTCCATAAAACCTGGTTTGGATCAATATTTTAGAGGATAACGCATGTTAGGTTTGGGTTAGGTCTAGGATTTGCCCTCATCAGGCTCATACTTTCGCATATTTCTCATACTTCATGGCTGGATCCTGGGCTGTTTCTGGATTGTATCACGTAGTAATGCGGTACCACGCTGAAACAGTCAATTAAACCTGGTTTCGATCAATATTTTAGAGGATAACGCAAGTTAGATCTGGGATAGGTCTGGGATTCGCCCTCATCAGGCTCATACTTTCGCGTTTTTCACGTACTTGTTGAACTGATCCTGGGTTTTTTCTGGTTTGGATCACGTAGCAATGTGGTACCACACTGAGACAGTCGATTAAACCTGGTTTCGATCAATATTTTAGAGGATAACGCAAGTTTGGTCAGGTATAGGTCTGGGATTTGCCCTCATCAGGCTCATACTTTCGCGTTTATCACATACTTGTTGAACAGATCCTGGGTTTTTTCTGGTTTGGGTCACGTAGTAATGTGGTACCACACTGAAACAGTCGATTAAACCAGGTTTCGATCAATAATTTTGAGGATAACGCATGTTAGGTCTAGGTTAGGCCTGGGATTTTCACTCATCAGACTCATACTTTCGCGTTCTTCACATACTTGTTGAACGGGTCCTGGGTTTTTTTGCTTTGGATCACGTAGTAATGTGGGACCACACTGAAACAGTCAATTAAACCTGGTCATGATAAATACTTTAGAGGATAGCGCATGTTAGGTCTGGGTTAGGTCTAGGCTTTGCCCTCGTCAGGCTCATACTTTCGCATGTTTCTCATACTTCATGGCTAGATCCTGGGCTATTTCTGGATTGGACACGTAGTAATGTGGTACCACACTGAAACAGTCAATTAAACCTGGTTTCGATCAATATTTTAGAGGATAACGCAAGTTAGGTCTGGGATAGGTCTGGGATTTGCCCTCATCAGGCTCATACTTTCGCGTTTTTCACTTACTTCTTGAACTGATCCTGGGTTTTTTCTCGTTTGCATCACGTAGTAAAGTGGTACCACACTGAAGCAGTCCATTAAACCTGGTTTGGATCAATATTTTAGAGGATAACGCATGTTAGGTTTGGGTTAGGTCTAGGATTTTCCCTCATCAGGCTCATACTTTCGCATATTTCTCATACTTCATGGCTAGATCCTGGGCTGTTTCTGGATTGTATCACGTAGTAATGCGGTACCACACTGAAACAGTCAATTAAACCTGGTTTCGATCAATATTTTAGAGGATAACGCAAGTTAGGTCTGGGATAGGTCTGGGATTTGCCCTCGTCAGGCTCATACTTTCGCGTTTTTCACGTACTTGTTGAACTGATCCTGGGTTTTTTCTGGTTTGGATCACGTAGTAATGTGGGACCACACTGAAACAGTCAATTAAACCTGGTCATGATACATATTTTAGAGGATAACGCATGTTAGGTCTGGGTTAGGTCTAGGCTTTGCCCTCGTCAGGCTCATACTTTCGCATGTTTCTCATACTTCATGGCTAGATCCTGGGCTATTTCTGGATTGGACACGTAGTAATGTGGTACCACACTGAAACAGTCAATTAAAACTGGTTTCGATCAATATTTTAGAGGATAACGCAAGTTAGGTCTGGGATAGGTCTGGGATTTGCCCTCATCAGGCTCATACTTTCGCGTTTTTCACATACTTGTTGAACAGATCCTGGGTTTTTTCTGGCTTGTGTCATGTAGTAATGTGGTACCACACTGAAACAGTCCATTAAACCTGGTTTGGATCAATATTTTAGAGGATAACGCATGTTAGGTCTAGGTAAGGCCTGGGATTTTCACTCATCAGACTCATACTTTCACATTCTTCACATACTTGTTGAACTGATCCTGGGTTTTTTCTGGTTTGTATCACGTAGCAATGTGGTACCACACTGAGACAGTCGATTAAACCTGGTCTTGATAAATATTTTAGAGAATAATTCATGATAGGTCTAGGTTAGGTCTGGGATTTGCTCTCATCAGGCTCATTCTTTCGCATTTTTCTCATACTTGATGGCTAGATCCTGGACTTTTTCTGGATTGCACCACGTAGTAATGTGGTACCACACTGAAACAGGCAATTAAACCTGGTTTCCATCAATATTTTAGAGCACAACGCATGTTAGGTCTGGGATAGGTCTGGGATTCGCCCACATCAGGCTCATACTTTCGCGTTTTTCACGTACTTGTTGAACTGATCCTGGGTTTTTTCTCGTTTGCATCACGTAGTAAAGTGGTACCACACTGAAGCAGTCCATTAAACCTGGTTTGGATCAATATTTTAGAGGATAACGCATGTTAGGTTTGGGTTAGGTCTAGGATTTTCCCTCATCAGGCTCATACTTTCGCATATTTCTCATACTTCATGGCTAGATCCTGGGCTGTTTCTGGATTGTATCACGTAGTAATGCGGTACCACACTGAAACAGTCAATTAAACCTGGTTTCGATCAATATTTTAGAGGATAACGCAAGTTAGGTCTGGGATAGGTCTGGGATTTGCCCTCGTCAGGCTCATACTTTCGCGTTTTTCACGTACTTGTTGAACTGATCCTGGGTTTTTTCTGGATTGTATCACGTAGTAATGCGGTACCACGCTGAAACAGTCAATTAAACCTGGTTTCGATCAATATTTTAGAGGATAACGCAAGTTTGGTCAGGGATAGGTCTGGGATTTGCCCTCATCAGGCTCATACTTTCGCGTTTTTCACATACTTGTTGAACAGATCCTGGGTTTTTTCTGGTTTGGGTCACGTAATAATGTGGTACCACACTGAAACAGTCGATTAAACCAGGTTTCGATCAATATTTTAGAGGATAACGCAAGTTAAGTCTGGGATTGATCTGGGATTTGACCTCATCAGACTCATACTTTCGCACACTTCACATACTCGTTGAACAGATACTGGGTTATTTTCTGGTTTGGATCACATTGTAATGTGGTACCACACTGAAACAGTCGATTAAACCTGGTCTCGATCAATATTTTAGAGTATAACGCAAGTTAAGTCTGGGATTGATCTGGGATTTGACCTCATCAGACTCATACTTTCGCACACTTCATATACTCGTTGAACAGATCCTGGGTTATTTTCTGGTTTGGATCACATTGTAATGTGGTACCACACTGAAACAGTCGATTAAACCAGGTTTCGGTCAATATTTTTGAGGATAACGCATGCTAGGTCTAGGTTAGGTCTGGGATTTTCACACATCAGACTCATACTTTCGCATTCTTCACATACTTGTTGAACGGATCATGGGTTTTTTCCGGTTTGGATCACGTAGTAATGTGGGATCACACTGAAACGGCCAATTAAACCTGGTTTCGATCAATATTTTAGAGAATAATTCATGTTAGGTCTAGGTTAGGTCTGGGATTTGCTCTCATCAGGCTCATTCTATCGCATATTTCTCATACTTGATGGCTAGATCCTGGGCTTTTTCTGGTTTGCATCACGTAGTAATGTGGGCCCACTCTGAAGCAATCAATTAAACCTGGTTTGGATCAATATTTTAGAGGATAACGCATGTTAGGTTTGGGTTAGGTCTAGGATTTTCCCTCATCAGGCTCATACTTTCGCATATTTCTCATACTTCATGGCTAGATCCTGGGCTGTTTCTGGATTGTATCACGTAGTAATGCGGTACCACACTGAAGCAGTCCATAAAACCTGGTTTGGATCAATATTTTAGAGGATAACGCATGTTAGGTTTGGGTTAGGTCTAGGATTCGCCCTCATCAGGCTCATACTTTCGCGTTTTTCACGTACTTGTTGAACTGATCCTGGGTTTTTTCTGGTTTGGATCACGTAGCAAGGTGGTACCACACTGAGACAGTCGATTAAACCTGGTTTCGATCAATATTTTAGAGGATAACGCAAGTTTGGTCAGGGATAGGTCTGGGATTTGCCCTCATCAGGCTCATACTTTCGCGTTTTTCACATACTTGTTGAACTGATCCTGGGTTTTTTCTGGATTGTATCACGTAGTAATGCGGTACCACACTGAAGCAGTCCATAAAACCTGGTTTGGATCAATATTTTAGAGGATAACGCATGTTAGGTTTGGGTTAGGTCTAGGATTCGCCCTCATCAGGCTCATACTTTCGCGTTTTTCACATACTTGTTGAACGGATCCTGGGTTTTTACTGGTTTGGATTACGTAGTAATGTGGTACAACACTGAAACATTCAATGAAACCTGGTTTCGATCAATATTTTTGGGGATAACGCATGTTAGGTCTAGGTTAGGCCGTGGATTTTCACTCATCAGACTCATACTTTCGCATTCTTCACATACTTGTTGAACGGCTCCTGTGTTTTTTCTGGTTTGGTTCACGTAGTAATGTGGTACCACACTGAAACATTCAATTAAACCCGGTTTCCGTCAATATTTTAGAGCACAACGTATGTTAGGTCTGGGATAGGCCTGGGATTTCCCCTCATCAGGCTCATACTTTCGCATATTTCTCACACTTCATGGCTAGATCCTGGGCTTTTTCTGGATTGCATCACGTAGTAATGAAGTACAACACTGAAACAGTCAATTTAACCTGGTTTCCATCAATATCTGAGAGGACAATGCAAGTTAGGTCTGGGATAGGTCTGGGATTTGCCCTCATCAGGCTCATACTTTCGCGTTTTTCACATACTTGTTGAACAGATCCTGGGTTTTTTCAGGTTTGGGTCACGTAGTAGTGTGGTACCACACTGAAACAGTCGATTAAACCTGGTTTCGATCAATATCTTTGAGGACAACGCTTGTTAGGTCTAGGTTAGGCCGGAGATTTTCACTCATCAGACTCATACTTTCGCATTCTTCACATACTTGTTGAACGGATCCTGTGTTTTTACTGGTTTGGATCACGTAGTAATGTGGTACAACACTGAAACATTCAATTAAACCTGGTCTTGATAAATATTTTAGAGGATAACGCATGTTAGGTCTGGGTTAGGTCTAGGATTTGCCCCCATCAGGCTCATACTTTCGCATATTTCTCATACTTCATGGCTGGATCCTGGGCTATTTCTGGATTGGATCACCTAGTAATGTGGTACCACACTGAAACAGTCAATTAAACCTGGTTTTGATCAATATTTTAGAGAATAATTCTTGTAAGGTCTAGGTTAGGTCTGGGATTTGCTCTCATCAGGCTCATTCTTTCGCATATTTCTCATACTTCATGGATAGATCCTGGGCTTTTTCTGGATTGCATCACGTAGTAATGAAGTACAACACTGAACCAGTCAATTAAACCTGGTTTGCATCAATGTTTTAGAGGACAACGCATGTTAGGTCTGGGATAGGTCTGGGATTTGCCCTCATCAGGCTCATACTTTCGCGTTTTTCACATACTTGTTGAACAGATCCTGGGTTTCTTCTGGTTTGCGTCACGTAGAAATGTGGTACCACACTGAAGCAGTCCATTATACCTGGTTTGGATCAATATTTTAGAGGATAACGCACGTTAGGTCTAGGTAAGGCCTGGGATTTTCACTCATCAGACTCATACTTTCGCATTCTTCACATACTTGTTGGTCGGATCCTGGGTTTTTCCTGGTTTGCATCACGTAGTAATGTGGGCCCACTCTGAAGCAATCAATTAAACCTGGTCTTGATAAATATTTTAGAGAATAATTCATGTTAGGTCTAGGTTAGGTCTGGGATTTGCTCACATCAGGCTCATACTTTCGCGTTTTTCACGTACTAGTTGAACTGATCCTGGGTTTTTTCTGGTTTGCATCACGTAGTAAAGTGGCACCACACTGAAGCAGTCTATTAAACCTGGTTTGGATCAATATTTTAGAGGATAACGCATGTTAGGTTTGGGTTAGGACTAGGATTTTCCCTCATCAGGCTCATACTTTCGCATATTTCTCATACTTGATGGATAGATCCTGGGCTTTTTCTGGATTGCATCACGTAGTAATGAAGTACAACACTGAACCAGTCAATTAAATCTGGTTTGCATCAATGTTTCAGAGGACAACGCATGTTAGGTCTGGGATAGGTCTGGGATTTGCCCTCATCAGGCTCATACTTTCGCGTTTTTCACATACTTGTTGAACAGATCCTGGGTTTTTTCTGGTTTGCGTCACGTAGAAATGTGGTACCACACTGAAACAGTCCATTAAACCTGGTTTGGATCAATATTTTAGAGGATAACGCATGTTAGGTCTAGGTAAGGCCGGGGATTTTCACTCATCAGACTCATACTTTCACATTCTTCACATACTTGTTGAACTGATCCTGGGTTTTTTCTGGTTTGTATCACGTAGCAATGTGGTACCACACTGAGACAGTCGATTAAACCTGGTCTTGATAAATATTTTAGAGAATAATTCATGATAGGTCTAGGTTAGGTCTGGGATTTGCTCTCATCAGGCTCATTCTTTCGCATTTTTCTCATACTTGATGGCTAGATCCTGGACTTTTTCTTGATTGCACCACGTAGTAATGTGGTACCACTCTGAAACAGCCAATTAAACCTGGTTTCCATCAATATTTTAGAGCACAACGCATGTTAGGTCTGGGATAGGCCTGGGATTTGCCCTCATCAGGGTCATGCTTTCGCAGTTTTAACATACATGTTGACCTGATCGAGGGTTTTTTCTGCTTTGCATCACGTAGTAAAGTGGTACCACACTGAAGCAGTCCATAAAACCTGGTTTGGATCAATATTTTAGAGGATAACGCATGTTAGGTTTGGGTTAGGTCTAGGATTTGCCCTCATCAGGCTCATACTTTCGCATATTTCTCATACTTCATGGCTAGATCCTGGGCTGTTTCTGGATTGTATCACGTAGTAATGCGGTACCACGCTGAAACAGTCAATTAAACCTGGTTTCGATCAATATTTTAGAGGATAACGCAAGTTAGATCTGGGATAGGTCTGGGATTCGCCCTCATCAGGCTCATACTTTCGCGTTTTTCACGTACTTGTTGAACTGATCCTGGGTTTTTTCTGGTTTGGATCACGTAGCAATGTGGTACCACACTGAGACAGTCGATTAAACCTGGTTTCGATCAATATTTTAGAGGATAACGCAAGTTTGGTCAGGGATAGGTCTGGGATTTGCCCTCATCAGGCTCATACTTTCGCGTTTATCACATACTTGTTGAACAGATGCTGGGTTTTTTCTGGTTTGGGTCACGTAGTAATGTGGTACCACACTGAAACAGTCGATTAAACCAGGTTTCGATCAATAATTTTGAGGATAACGCGTGTTAGGTCTAGGTTAGGCCTGGGATTTTCACTCATCAGACTCATACTTTCGCGTTCTTCACATACTTGTTGAACGGGTCCTGGGTTTTTTGGTTTGGATCACGTAGTAATGTGGGACCACACTGAAACAGTCAATTAAACCTGGTCATGATAAATACTTTAGAGGATAGCGCATGTTAGGTCTGGGTTAGGTCTAGGCTTTGCCCTCGTCAGGCTCATACTTTCGCATGTTTCTCATACTTCATGGCTAGATCCTGGGCTATTTCTGGATTGGACACGTAGTAATGTGGTACCACACTGAAACAGTCAATTAAACCTGGTTTCGATCAATATTTTAGAGGATAACGCAAGTTAGGTCTGGGATAGGTCTGGGATTTGCCCTCATCAGGCTCATACTTTCGCGTTTTTCACTTACTTGTTGAACTGATCCTGGGTTTTTTCTCGTTTGCATCACGTAGTAAAGTGGTACCACACTGAAGCAGTCCATTAAACCTGGTTTGGATCAATATTTTAGAGGATAACGCATGTTAGGTTTGGGTTAGGTCTAGGATTTTCCCTCATCAGGCTCATACTTTCGCATATTTCTCATACTTCATGGCCAGATCCTGGGCTGTTTCTGGATTGTATCACGTAGTAATGCGGTACCACACTGAAACAGTCAATTAAACCTGGTTTCGATCAATATTTTAGAGGATAACGCAAGTTAGGTCTGGGATAGGTCTGGGATTTGCCCTCATCAGGCTCATACTTTCGCGTTTTTCACGTACTTGTTGAACTGATCCTGGGTTTTTTCTGGTTTGGATCACGTAGTAATGTGGGACCACACTGAAACAGTCAATTAAACCTGGTCATGATACATATTTTAGAGGATAACGCATGTTAGGTCTGGGTTAGGTCTAGGCTTTGCCCTCGTCAGGCTCATACTTTCGCATGTTTCTCATACTTCATGGCTAGATCCTGGGCTATTTCTGGATTGGACACGTAGTAATGTGGTACCACACTGAAACAGTCAATTAAAACTGGTTTCGATCAATATTTTAGAGGATAACGCAAGTTAGGTCTGGGATAGGTCTGGGATTTGCCCTCATCAGGCTCATACTTTCGCGTTTTTCACATACTTGTTGAACAGATCCTGGGTTTTTTCTGGCTTGTGTCATGTAGTAATGTGGTACCACACTGAAACAGTCCATTAAACCTGGTTTGGATCAATATTTTAGAGGATAACGCATGTTAGGTCTAGGTAAGGCCTGGGATTTTCACTCATCAGACTCATACTTTCACATTCTTCACATACTTGTTGAACTGATCCTGGGTTTTTTCTGGTTTGTATCACGTAGCAATGTGGTACCACACTGAGACAGTCGATTAAACCTGGTCTTGATAAATATTTTAGAGAATAATTCATGATAGGTCTAGGTTAGGTCTGGGATTTGCTCTCATCAGGCTCATTCTTTCGCATTTTTCTCATACTTGATGGCTAGATCCTGGACTTTTTCTGGATTGCACCACGTAGTAATGTGGTACCACACTGAAACAGGCAATTAAACCTGGTTTCCATCAATATTTTAGAGCACAACGCATGTTAGGTCTGGGATAGGTCTGGGATTCGCCCACATCAGGCTCATACTTTCGCGTTTTTCACGTACTTGTTGAACTGATCCTGGGTTTTTTCTGCTTTGCATCACGTAGTAAAGTGGTACCACACTGAGGCAGTCCATTAAACCTGGTTTGGATCAATATTTTAGAGGATAACGCATGTTAGGTTTGGGTTAGGTCTAGGATTTTCCCTCATCAGGCTCATACTTTCGCATATTTCTCATACTTCATGGCTAGATCCTGGGCTGCTTCTGGATTGTATCACGTAGTAATGCGGTACCACGCTGAAACAGTCAATTAAACCTGGTTTCGATCAATATTTTAGAGGATAACGCAAGTTAGATCTGGGATAGGTCTGGGATTCGCCCTCATCAGGCTCATACTTTCGCGTTTTTCACGTACTTGTTGAACTGATCCTGGGTTTTTTCTGGTTTGGATCACGTAGCAATGTGGTACCACACTGAGACAGTCGATTAAACCTGGTTTCGATCAATATTTTAGAGGATAACGCAAGTTTGGTCAGGGATAGGTCTGGGATTTGCCCTCATCAGGCTCATACTTTCGCGTTTTTCACATACTTGTTGAACAGATCCTGGGTTTTTTCTGGTTTGGGTCACGTAATAATGTGGTACCACACTGAAACAGTCGATTAAACCAGGTTTCGATCAATAATTTTGAGGATAACGCATGTTAGGTCTAGGTTAGGCCTGGGATTTTCACTCATCAGACTCATACTTTCGCGTTCTTCACATACTTGTTGAACGGGTCCTGGGTTTTTTTGGTTTGGATCACGTAGTAATGTGGGACCACACTGAAACAGTCAATTAAACCTGGTCATGATAAATATTTTAGAGGATAGCGCATGTTAGGTCTGGGTTAGGTCTAGGCTTTGCCCTCGTCAGGCTCATACTTTCGCGTTTTTCACGTACTTGTTGAACTGATCGTGGGTTTTTTCTCGTTTGCATCACGTAGTAAAGTGGTACCACACTGAAGCAGTCCATTAAACCTGGTTTGGATCAATATTTTAGAGGATGACGCATGTTAGGTTTGGGTTAGGTCTAGGATTGTCCCTCATCAGGCTCATACTTTCGCATATTTCTCATACTTCATGGCTAGATCCTGGGCTGTTTCTGGATTGTATCACGTAGTAATGCGGTACCACACTGAAACAGTCAATAAAACCTGGTTTCGATCAATATTTTAGAGGATAACGCAAGTTAGGTCTGGGATAGGTCTGGGATTTGCCCTCATCAGGCTCATACTTTCGCGTTTTTCACGTACTTGTTGAACTGATCCTGGGTTTTTTCTGGTTTGGATCACGTAGTAATGTGGGACCACGCTGAAACAGTCAATTAAACCTGGTCATGATACATATTTTAGAGGATAACGCATGTTAGGTCTGGGTTAGTTCTAGGCTTTGCCCTCGTCAGGCTCATACTTTCGCATGTTTCTCATACTTCATGGCTAGATCCTGGGCTATTTCTGGATTGGACACGTAGTAATGTGGTACCACACTGAAACAGTCAATTAAAACTGGTTTCGATCAATATTTTAGAGGATAACGCAAGTTAGGTCTGGGATAGGTCTGGGATTTGCCCTCATCAGGCTCATACTTTCGCGTTTTTCACGTACTTGTTGAACTGATCCTGGGTTTTTTCTGGTTAGGATCACGTAGTAATGTGGGACCACACTGAAACAGTCAATTAAACCAGGTCATGATAAATATTTTAGAGGATAACGCATGTTAGGTCTGGGTTAGGTCTAGGCTTTGCCCTCGTCAGGCTCATACTTTCGCATGTTTCTCATACTTCATGGCTAGATCCTGGGCTATTTCTGGGTTGGACACGTAGTAATGTGGTACCACACTGAAACAGTCAATTAAAACTGGTTTCGATCAATATTTTAGAGGATAACGCAAGTTAGGTCTGGGATAGGTCTGGGATTTGCCCTCACCAGGCTCATACTTTCGCGTTTTTCACATACTTGTTGAACAGATCCTGGGTTTTTTCTGGCTTGGGTCATGTAGTAATGTGGTACCACACTGAAACAGTCGATTAAACCAGGTTTCGATCAATATTTTTGAGGATAACGCATGTTAGGTCTAGGTTAGGCCTGGGATTTTCACTCATCAGACACATGCTCTCGTATTCTTCACATACTTGTTGAACGGATCCTGGGTTTTTTCTGGTTTGGATCACGTAGCAATGTGGTGCCACACTGAGACAGTCGATTAAACCTGGTTTCGATCAATATTTTAGAGGATAACGCAAGTTTGGTCTGGGATAGGTCTGGGATTTGCCCTCATCAGGCTCATACTTTCGCGTTCTTCACATACTTGTTGAACAGATCCTGGGTTTTTTCTGGTTTGCGTCACGTAGAAATGTGGTACCACACTGAAACAGTCCATTAAACCTGGTTTGGATCAATATTTTAGAGGATAACACATGTTAGGTCTAGGTAAGGCCGGGGATTTTCACTCATCAGACTCATACTTTCACATTCTTCACATACTTGTTGAACTGATCCTGGGTTTTTTCTGGTTTGTATCACGTAGCAATGTGGTACCACACTGAGACAGTCGATTAAACCTGGTCTTGATAAATATTTTAGAGAATAATTCATGATAGGTCTAGGTTAGGTCTGGGATTTGCTCTCATCAGGCTCATTCTTTCGCATTTTTCTCATACTTGATGGCTAGATCCTGGACTTTTTCTGGATTGCACCACGTAGTAATGTGGTACCACTCTGAAACAGCCAATTAAACCTGGTTTCCATCAATATCTTAGAGGACAACGCAAGTTAGGTCTGGGATATGTCTGGGATTTGCCCTCATCAGGCTCATACTTTCGCGTTTTTCACATACTTGTTGAACAGATCCTGGGTTTTTTCTGGTTTGGATCACGTAGTAGTGTGGTACCACACTGAGACAGTCCATTAAACCTGGTTTGGATCAATATTTTAGAGGATAACTTATGTTAGGTCTAGGTTAGGTCTGGGATTTTCACTCATCAGACTCATACTTTCGCGTTTTTCACGTACTTGTTGAACTGATCCTGGGTTTTTTCTGGTTTGGATCACGTAGCAATGTGGTACCACACTGAGACAGTCGATTAAACCTGGTTTCGATCAATATTTTAGAGGATAACGCAAGTTTGGTCAGGGATAGGTCTGGGATTTGCCCTCATCAGGCTCATACTTTCGCGTTTTTCACATACTTGTTGAACAGATCCTGGGTTTTTTCAGGTTTGGGTCACGTAGTAATGTGGTACCACACTGAAACAGTCGATTAAACCTGGTTTCGATCAATATTTTAGAGGATAACGCATGTTAGGTCTAGGTTAGGCCGGGGATTTTCACTCATCGGACTCATACTTTCGCATTCTTCACATACTTGTTGAACGGATCCTGGGTTTTTACTGGTTTGGATCACGTAGTAATGTGGTACAACACTGGAACATTCAATGAAACCTGGTTTCGATCAATATTTTTGGGGATAACGCATGTTAGGTCTAGGTTAGGCCGTGGATTTTCACTCATCAGACTCATACTTTCGCATTCTTCACATACTTGTTGAACGGCTCCTGTGTTTTTTCTGGTTCGGTTCACGTAGTAATGTGGTACCACACTGAAACATTCAATTAAACCTGGTTTCCGTCAATATTTTAGAGCACAACGCATGTTAGGTCTGGGATAGGCCTGGGATTTCCCCACATCAGGCTCATACTTTCGCATATTTCTCACACTTCATGGCTAGATCCTGGGCTTTTTCTGGATTGCATCACGTAGTAATGAAGTACAACACTGAAACAGTCAATTTAACCTGGTTTCCATCAATATCAGAGAGGACAACGCAAGTTAGGTCTGGGATAGGTCTGGGATTTGCCCTCATCAGGCTCATACTTTCGCGTTTTTCACATACTTGTTGAACAGATCCTGGGTTTTTTCAGGTTTGGGTCACGTAGTAGTGTGGTACCACACTGAAACAGTCGATTAAACCTGGTTTCGATCAATATTTTTGAGGACAACGCTTGTTAGGTCTAGGTTAGGCCGGAGATTTTCACTCATCAGACTCATACTTTCGCATTCTTCACATACTTGTTGAAGGATCCTGTGTTTTTACTGGTTTGGATCACGTAGTAATGTGGTACAACACTGAAACATTCAATTAAACCTGGTCTTGATAAATATTTTAGAGGATAACGCATGTTAGGTCTGGGTTAGGTCTAGGATTTGCCCCTATCAGGCTCATACTTTCGCATATTTCTCATACTTCATGGCTGGATCCTGGGCTATTTCTGGATTGGATCACCTAGTAATGTGGTACCACACTGAAACAGTCAATTAAACCTGGTTTTGATCAATATTTTAGAGAATAATTCTTGTAAGGTCTAGGTTAGGTCTGGGATTTGCTCTCATCAGGCTCATTCTTTCGCATATTTCTCATACTTCATGGATAGATCCTGGGCTTTTTCTGGATTGCATCACGTAGTAATGAAGTACAACACTGAACCAGTCAATTAAATCTGGTTTGCATCAATGTTTTAGAGGACAACGCATGTTAGGTCTGGGATAGGTCTGGGATTTGCCCTCATCAGGCTCATACTTTCGCGTTTTTCAAATACTTGTTGAACAGATCCTGGGTTTTTTCTGGTTTGCGTCACGTAGAAATGTGGTACCACACTGAAACAGTCCATTAAACCTGGTTTGGATCAATATTTTAGAGGATAACGCATGTTAGGTCTAGGTAAGGCCGGGGATTTTCACTCATCAGACACATACTTTCACATTCTTCACATACTTGTTGAACTGATCCTGGGTTTTTTCTGGTTTGTATCACGTAGCAATGTGGTACCACACTGAGACAGTCGATTAAACCTGGTCTTGATAAATATTTTAGAGAATAATTCATGATAGGTCTAGGTTAGGTCTGCGATTTGCTCTCATCAGGCTCATTCTTTCGCATTTTTCTCATACTTGATGGCTAGATCCTGGACTTTTTCTGGATTGCACCACGTAGTAATGTGGTACCACTCTGAAACAGCCAATTAAACCTGGTTTCCATCAATATTTTAGAGCACAACGCATGTTAGGTCTGGGATAGGCCTGGGATTTGCCCTCATCAGGGTCATGCTTTCGCAGTTTTAACATACATGTTGACCTGATCGAGGGTTTTTTCTGCTTTGCATCACGTAGTAAAGTGGTACCACACTGAAGCAGTCCATAAAACCTGGTTTGGATCAATATTTTAGAGGATAACGCATGTTAGGTTTGGGTTAGGTCTAGGATTTGCCCTCATCAGGCTCATACTTTCGCATATTTCTCATACTTCATGGCTAGATCCTGGGCTGTTTCTGGATTGTATCACGTAGTAATGCGGTACCACGCTGAAACAGTCAATTAAACCTGGTTTCGATCAATATTTTAGAGGATAACGCAAGTTAGATCTGGGATAGGTCTGGGATTCGCCCTCATCAGGCTCATACTTTCGCGTTTTTCACGTACTTGTTGAAGTGATCCTGGGTTTTTTCTGGTTTGGATCACGTAGCAATGTGGTACCACACTGAGACAGTCGATTAAACCTGGTTTCGATCAATATTTTAGAGGATAACGCAAGTTTGGTCAGGGATAGGTCTGGGATTTGCCCTCATCAGGCTCATACTTTCGCGTTTATCACATACTTGTTGAACAGATGCTGGGTTTTTTCTGGTTTGGGTCACGTAGTAATGTGGTACCACACTGAAACAGTCGATTAAACCAGGTTTCGATCAATAATTTTGAGGATAACGCATGTTAGGTCTAGGTTAGGCCTGGGATTTTCACTCATCAGACTCATACTTTCGCGTTCTTCACATACTTGTTGAACGGGTCCTGGGTTTTTTTGCTTTGGATCACGTAGTAATGTGGGACCACACTGAAACAGTCAATTAAACCTGGTCATGATAAATACTTTAGAGGATAGCGCATGTTAGGTCTGGGTTAGGTCTAGGCTTTGCCCTCGTCAGGCTCATACTTTCGCATGTTTCTCATACTTCATGGCTAGATCCTGGGCTATTTCTGGATTGGACACGTAGTAATGTGGTACCACACTGAAACAGTCAATTAAACCTGGTTTCGATCAATATTTTAGAGGATAACGCAAGTTAGGTCTGGGATAGGTCTGGGATTTGCCCTCATCAGGCTCATACTTTCGCGTTTTTCACTTACTTCTTGAACTGATCCTGGGTTTTTTCTCGTTTGCATCACGTAGTAAAGTGGTACCACACTGAAGCAGTCCATTAAACCTGGTTTGGATCAATATTTTAGAGGATAACGCATGTTAGGTTTGGGTTAGGTCTAGGATTTTCCCTGATCAGGCTCATACTTTCGCATATTTCTCATACTTCATGGCTAGATCCTGGGCTGTTTCTGGATTGTATCACGTAGTAATGCGGTACCACACTGAAACAGTCAATTAAACCTGGTTTCGATCAATATTTTAGAGGATAACGCAAGTTAGGTCTGGGATAGGTCTGGGATTTGCCCTCGTCAGGCTCATACTTTCGCGTTTTTCACGTACTTGTTGAACTGATCCTGGGTTTTTTCTGGTTTGGATCACGTAGTAATGTGGGACCACACTGAAACAGTCAATTAAACCTGGTCATGATACATATTTCAGAGGATAACGCATGTTAGGTCTGGGTTAGGTCTCGGCTTTGCCCTCGTCAGGCTCATACTTTCGCATGTTTCTCATACTTCATGGCTAGATCCTGGGCTATTTCTGGATTGGACACGTAGTAATGTGGTACCACACTGAAACAGTCAATTAAAACTGGTTTCGATCAATATTTTAGAGGATAACGCAAGTTAGGTCTGGGATAGGTCTGGGATTTGCCCTCATCAGGCTCATACTTTCGCGTTTTTCACATACTTGTTGAACAGATCCTGGGTTTTTTCTGGCTTGTGTCATGTAGTAATGTGGTACCACACTGAAACAGTCCATTAAACCTGGTTTGGATCAATATTTTAGAGGATAACGCATGTTAGGTCTAGGTAAGGCCTGGGATTTTCACTCATCAGACTCATACTTTCACATTCTTCACATACTTGTTGAACTGATCCTGGGTTTTTTCTGGTTTGTATCACGTAGCAATGTGGTACCACACTGAGACAGTCGATTAAACCTGGTCTTGATAAATATTTTAGAGAATAATTCATGATAGGTCTAGGTTAGGTCTGGGATTTGCTCTCATCAGGCTCATTCTTTCGCATTTTTCTCATACTTGATGGCTAGATCCTGGACTTTTTCTGGATTGCACCACGTAGTAATGTGGTACCACACTGAAACAGGCAATTAAACCTGGTTTCCATCAATATTTTAGAGCACAACGCATGTTAGGTCTGGGATAGGTCTGGGATTCGCCCACATCAGGCTCATACTTTCGCGTTTTTCACGTACTTGTTGAACTGATCCTGGGTTTTTTCTGCTTTGCATCACGTAGTAAAGTGGTACCACACTGAAGCAGTCCATTAAACCTGGTTTGGATCAATATTTTAGAGGATAACGCATGTTAGGTTTGGGTTAGGTCTAGGATTTTCCCTCATTAGGCTCATACTTTCGCATATTTCTCATACTTCATGGCTAGATCCTGGGCTGTTTCTGGATTGTATCACGTAGTAATGCGGTACCACGCTGAAACAGTCAATTAAACCTGGTTTCGATCAATATTTTAGAGGATAACGCAAGTTAGATCTGGGATAGGTCTGGGATTCGCCCTCATCAGGCTCATACTTTCGCGTTTTTCACGTACTTGTTGAACTGATCCTGGGTTTTTTCTGGTTTGGATCACGTAGCAATGTGGTACCACACTGAGACAGTCGATTAAACCTGGTTTCGATCAATATTTTAGAGGATAACGCAAGTTTAGTCAGGGATAGGTCTGGGATTTGCCCTCATCAGGCTCATACTTTCGCGTTTTTCACATACTTGTTGAACAGATCCTGGGTTTTTTCTGGTTTGGGTCACGTAATAATGTGGTACCACACTGAAACAGTCGATTAAACCAGGTTTCGATCAATATTTTAGAGGATAACGCAAGTTAAGTCTGGGATTGATCTGGGATTTGACCTCATCAGACTCATACTTTCGCACACTTCACATACTCGTTGAACAGATACTGGGTTATTTTCTGGTTTGGATCACATTGTAATGTGGTACCACACTGAAACAGTCGATTAAACCAGGTCTCGATCAATATTTTAGAGTATAACGCAAGTTAAGTCTGGGATTGATCTGGGATTTGACCTCATCAGACTCATACTTTCGCACACTTCATATACTCGTTGAACAGATCCTGGGTTATTTTCTGGTTTGGATCACATTGTAATGTGGTACCACACTGAAACAGTCGATTAAACCAGGTTTCGGTCAATATTTTTGAGGATAACGCATGCTAGGTCTAGGTTAGGTCTGGGATTTTCACACATCAGACTCATACTTTCGCATTCTTCACATACTTGTTGAACGGATCATGGGTTTTTTCCGGTTTGGATCACGTAGTAATGTGGGATCACACTGAAACGGTCAATTAAACCTGGTTTCGATCAATATTTTAGAGAATAATTCATGTTAGGTCTAGGTTAGGTCTGGGATTTGCTCTCATCAGGCTCATTCTATCGCATATTTCTCATACTTGATGGCTAGATCCTGGGCTTTTTCTGGTTTGCATCACGTAGTAATGTGGGCCCACTCTGAAGCAATCAATTAAACCTGGTTTGGATCAATATTTTAGAGGATAACGCATGTTAGGTTTGGGTTAGGTCTAGGATTTTCCCTCATCAGGCTCATACTTTCGCATATTTCTCATACTTCATGGCTAGATCCTGGGCTGTTTCTGGATTGTATCACGTAGTAATGCGGTACCACACTGAAGCAGTCCATAAAACCTGGTTTGGATCAATATTTTAGAGGATAACGCATGTTAGGTTTGGGTTAGGTCTAGGATTCGCCCTCATCAGGCTCATACTTTCGCGTTTTTCACGTACTTGTTGAACTGATCCTGGGTTTTTTCTGGTTTGGATCACGTAGCAATGTGGTACCACACTGAGACAGTCGATTAAACCTGGTTTCGATCAATATTTTAGAGGATAACGCAAGTTTGGTCAGGGATAGGTCTGGGATTTGCCCTCATCAGGCTCATACTTTCGCGTTTTTCACATACTTGTTGAACAGATCCTGGGTTTTTTCAGGTTTGGGTCACGTAGTAATGTGGTACCACACTGAAACAGTCAATTAAACCTGGTTTCGATCAATATTTTAGAGGATAACGCATGCTAGGTCTAGGTTAGGTCTGGGATTTTCACACATCAGACTCATACTTTCGCATTCTTCACATACTTGTTGAACGGCTCCTGTGTTTTTTCTGGTTTGGTTCACGTAGTAATGTGGTACCACACTGAAACATTCAATTAAACCTGGTTTCCGTCAATATTTTAGAGCACAACGCATGTTAGGTCTGGGATAGGCCTGTGATTTCCCCTCATCAGGCTCATACTTTCGCATATTTCTCACACTTCATGGCTAGATCCTGGGCTTTTTCTGGATTGCATCACGTAGTAATGAAGTACAACACTGAAACAGTCAATTTAACCTGGTTTCCATCAATATCTGAGAGGACAACGCAAGTTAGGTCTGGGATAGGTCTGGGATTTGCCCTCATCAGGCTCATACTTTCGCGTTTTTCACATACTTGTTGAACAGATCCTGGGTTTTTTCAGGTTTGGGTCACGTAGTAGTGTGGTACCACACTGAAACAGTCGATTAAACCTGGTTTCGATCAATATTTTTGAGGACAACGCTTGTTAGGTCTAGGTTAGGCCGGAGATTTTCACTCATCAGACTCATACTTTCGCATTCTTCACATACTTGTTGAACGGATCCTGTGTTTTTACTGGTTTGGATCACGTAGTAATGTGGTACAACACTGAAACATTCAATTAAACCTGGTCTTGATAAATATTTTAGAGGATAACGCATGTTAGGTCTGGGTTAGGTCTAGGATTTGCCCCCATCAGGCTCATACTTTCGCATATTTCTCATACTTCATGGCTGGATCCTGGGCTATTTCTGGATTGGATCACCTAGTAATGTGGTACCACACTGAAACAGTCAATTAAACCTGGTTTTGATCAATATTTTAGAGAATAATTCTTGTAAGGTCTAGGTTAGGTCTGGGATTTGCTCTCATCAGGCTCATTCTTTCGCATATTTCTCATACTTCATGGATAGATCCTGGGCTTTTTCTGGATTGCATCACGTAGTAATGAAGTACAACACTGAACCAGTCAATTAAACCTGGTTTGCATCAATGTTTTAGAGGACAACGCATGTTAGGTCTGGGATAGGTCTGGGATTTGCCCTCATCAGGCTCATACTTTCGCGTTTTTCACATACTTGTTGAACAGATCCTGGGTTTCTTCTGGTTTGCGTCACGTAGAAATGTGGTACCACACTGAAGCAGTCCATTATACCTGGTTTGGATCAATATTTTAGAGGATAACGCACGTTAGGTCTATGTAAGGCCTGGGATTTTCACTCATCAGACTCATACTTTCGCATTCTTCACATACTTGTTGAACGGATCCTGGGCTTTTCCTGGTTTGCATCACGTAGTAATGTGGGCCCACTCTGAAGCAATCAATTAAACCTGGTCTTGATAAATATTTTAGAGAATAATTCATGTTAGGTCTAGGTTAGGTCTGGGATTTGCTCACATCAGGCTCATACTTTCGCGTTTTTCACGTACTAGTTGAACTGATCCTGGGTTTTTTCTGGTTTGCATCACGTAGTAAAGTGGCACCACACTGAAGCAGTCTATTAAACCTGGTTTGGATCAATATTTTAGAGGATAACGCATGTTAGGTTTGGGTTAGGACTAGGATTTTCCCTCATCAGGCTCATACTTTCGCATATTTCTCATACTTGATGGCTAGATCCTGGACTTTTTCTGGATTGCACCACGTAGTAATGTGGTACCACACTGAAACAGGCAATTAAACCTGGTTTCCATCAATATTTTAGAGCACAACGCATGTTAGGTCTGGGATAGGTCTGGGATTCGTCCACATCAGGCTCATACTTTCGCGTTTTTCACGTACTTGTTGAACTGATCCTGGGTTTTTTCTGCTTTGCATCACGTAGTAAAGTGGTACCACACTGAGGCAGTCCATTAAACCTGGTTTGGATCAATATTTTAGAGGATAACGCATGTTAGGTTTGGGTTAGGTCTAGGATTTTCCCTCATCAGGCTCATACTTTCGCATATTTCTCATACTTCATGGCTAGATCCTGGGCTGTTTCTGGATTGTATCACGTAGTAATGCGGTACCACGCTGAAACAGTCAATTAAACCTGGTTTCGATCAATATTTTAGAGGATAACGCAAGTTAGATCTGGGATAGGTCTGGGATTCGCCCTCATCAGGCTCATACTTTCGCGTTTTTCACATACTTGTTGAACAGATCCTGGGTTTTTTCTGGTTTGGGTCACGTAATAATGTGGTACCACACTGAAACAGTCGATTAAACCAGGTTTCGATCAATAATTTTGAGGATAACGCATGTTAGGTCTAGGTTAGGCCTGGGATTTTCACTCATCAGACTCATACTTTCGCGTTCTTCACATACTTGTTGAACGGGTCCTGGGTTTTTTTGGTTTGGATCACGTAGTAATGTGGGACCACACTGAAACAGTCAATTAAACCTGGTCATGATAAATATTTTAGAGGATAGCGCATGTTAGGTCTGGGTTAGGTCTAGGCTTTGCCCTCGTCAGGCTCATACTTTCGCGTTTTTCACGTACTTGTTGAACTGATCGTGGGTTTTTTCTCGTTTGCATCACGTAGTAAAGTGGTACCACACTGAAGCAGTCCATTAAACCTGGTTTGGATCAATATTTTAGAGGATGACGCATGTTAGGTTTGGGTTAGGTCTAGGATTGTCCCTCATCAGGCTCATACTTTCGCATATTTCTCATACTTCATGGCTAGATCCTGGGCTGTTTCTGGATTGTATCACGTAGTAATGCGGTACCACACTGAGGCAGTCCATTAAACCTGGTTTCGATCAATATTTTAGAGGATAACGCAAGTTAGGTCTGGGATAGGTCTGGGATTTGCCCTCATCAGGCTCATACTTTCGCATATTTCTCATACTTCATGGCTAGATCCTGGGCTGTTTCTGGATTGTATCACGTAGTAATGCGGTACCACGCTGAAACAGTCAATTAAACCTGGTTTCGATCAATATTTTAGAGGATAACGCAAGTTAGATCTGGGATAGGTCTGGGATTCGCCCTCATCAGGCTCATACTTTCGCGTTTTTCACGTACTTGTTGAACTGATCCTGGGTTTTTTCTGGTTTGGATCACGTAGTAATGTGGGACCACACTGAAACAATCAATTAAACCTGGTCATGATAAATATTTTAGAGAATAATTCATGTTAGGTCTAGGTTAGGTCTGGGATTTGCTGTCATCAGGCTCATTCTTTCGCATATATCTCATACTTGATGGCTAGATCCTGGGCTTTCTCTGGATTGCATCACGTAGTAATGAAGTACAACACTGAAACAGTCAATTAAACCTGGTTTCCATCAATATTTTAGAGGACAACGCATGTCAGGTCTAGGTTAGGCCTGGGATTTGCTCTCATCAGGGACATACTTTCGAAGTTTTAACATACATATTGGTCTGATCGAGGGTTTTTTCCGCTTTGGATCACGTAGTAAAGTGGTACCACACTGAAACAGTCCATGAAACCTGGTGTTGATAAATATTTTAGAGGATAACGCATGTTAGGTCTGGGTTAGGTCTAGGATTTGCCCTCATAAGGCTCATACTTTCGCATATTTCTCATACTTCATGGCTAGATCCTGGGCTGTTTCTGGATTGTATCACGTAGTAATGTGGTACCACGCTGAAACAGTCAATTAAACCTGGTTTCGATCAATATTTTAGAGGATAACGCAAGATAGGTGTGGCATAGGTCTGGGATTCGCCCTCATCAGGCTCATAATTTCGCATTCTTCACATACTTGTTGAACGGATCCAGGGTTTTTTCTGGTTTGGATCACGTAGTAATGTGGGACCACACTGAAACAGTCAATTAAACCTGGTTTCGATCAATATATTAGAGAATAATTCATGGTAGGTCTAGGTTAGGTCTGGGATTTGCTCACATCAGGCTCATACTTTCGCGTTTTTCACGTACTAGTTGAACTGATCCTGGGTTTTTTCTGGTTTGCATCACGTAGTAAAGTGGCACCACACTGAAGCAGTCTATTAAACCTGGTTTGGATCAATATTTTAGAGGATAACGCATGTTAGGTTTGGGTTAGGACTAGGATTTTCCCTCATCAGGCTCATACTTTCGCATATTTCTCATACTTGATGGATAGATCCTGGGCTTTTTCTGGATTGCATCACGTAGTAATGAAGTACAACACTGAACCAGTCAATTAAATCTGGTTTGCATCAATGTTTCAGAGGACAACGCATGTTAGGTCTGGGATAGGTCTGGGATTTGCCCTCATCAGGCTCATACTTTCGCGTTTTTCACATACTTGTTGAACAGATCCTGGGTTTTTTCTGGTTTGCGTCACGTAGAAATGTGGTACCACACTGAAACAGTCCATTAAACCTGGTTTGGATCAATATTTTAGAGGATAACGCATGTTAGGTCTAGGTAAGGCCGGGGATTTTCACTCATCAGACTCATACTTTCACATTCTTCACATACTTGTTGAACTGATCCTGGGTTTTTTCTGGTTTGTATCACGTAGCAATGTGGTACCACACTGAGACAGTCGATTAAACCTGGTCTTGATAAATATTTTAGAGAATAATTCATGATAGGTCTAGGTTAGGTCTGGGATTTGCTCTCATCAGGCTCACTCTTTCGCATTTTTCTCATACTTGATGGCTAGATCCTGGACTTTTTCTTGATTGCACCACGTAGTAATGTGGTACCACTCTGAAACAGCCAATTAAACCTGGTTTCCATCAATATTTTAGAGCACAACGCATGTTAGGTCTGGGATAGGCCTGGGATTTGCCCTCATCAGGGTCATGCTTTTGCAGTTTTAACATACATGTTGACCTGATCGAGGGTTTTTTCTGCTTTGCATCACGTAGTAAAGTGGTACCACACTGAAGCAGTCCATAAAACCTGGTTTGGATCAATATTTTAGAGGATAACGCATGTTAGGTTTGGGTTAGGTCTAGGATTTGCCCTCATCAGGCTCATACTTTCGCATATTTCTCATACTTCATGGCTAGATCCTGGGCTGTTTCTGGATTGTATCACGTAGTAATGCGGTACCACGCTGAAACAGTCAATTAAACCTGGTTTCGATCAATATTTTAGAGGATAACGCAAGTTAGATCTGGGATAGGTCTGGGATTCGCCCTCATCAGGCTCATACTTTCGCGTTTTTCACGTACTTGTTGAACTGATCCTGGGTTTTTTCTGGTTTGGATCACGTAGCAATGTGGTACCACACTGAGACAGTCGATTAAACCTGGTTTCGATCAATATTTTAGAGGATAACGCAAGTTTGGTCAGGGATAGGTCTGGGATTTTCACTCATCAGACTCATACTTTCGCGTTCTTCACATACTTGTTGAACGGGTCCTGGGTTTTTTTGGTTTGGATCACGTAGTAATGTGGGACCACACTGAAACAGTCAATTAAACCTGGTCATGATAAATATTTTAGAGGATAGCGCATGTTAGGTCTGGGTTAGGTCTAGGCTTTGCCCTCGTCAGGCTCATACTTTCGCGTTTTTCACGTACTTGTTGAACTGATCGTGGGTTTTTTCTCGTTTGCATCACGTAGTAAAGTGGTACCACACTGAAGCAGTCCATTAAACCTGGTTTGGATCAATATTTTAGAGGATGACGCATGTTAGGTTTGGGTTAGGTCTAGGATTGTCCCTCATCAGGCTCATACTTTCGCATATTTCTCATACTTCATGGCTAGATCCTGGGCTGTTTCTGGATTGTATCACGTAGTAATGCGGTACCACACTGAGGCAGTCCATTAAACCTGGTTTCGATCAATATTTTAGAGGATAACGCAAGTTAGGTCTGGGATAGGTCTGGGATTTGCCCTCATCAGGCTCATACTTTCGCATATTTCTCATACTTCATGGCTAGATCCTGGGCTGTTTCTGGATTGTATCACGTAGTAATGCGGTACCACGCTGAAACAGTCAATTAAACCTGGTTTCGATCAATATTTTAGAGGATAACGCAAGTTAGATCTGGGATAGGTCTGGGATTCGCCCTCATCAGGCTCATACTTTCGCGTTTTTCACGTACTTGTTGAACTGATCCTGGGTTTTTTCTGGTTTGGATCACGTAGTAATGTGGGACCACACTGAAACAATCAATTAAACCTGGTCATGATAAATATTTTAGAGAATAATTCATGTTAGGTCTAGGTTAGGTCTGGGATTTGCTGTCATCAGGCTCATTCTTTCGCATATATCTCATACTTGATGGCTAGATCCTGGGCTTTCTCTGGATTGCATCACGTAGTAATGAAGTACAACACTGAAACAGTCAATTAAACCTGGTTTCCATCAATATTTTAGAGGACAACGCATGTCAGGTCTAGGTTAGGCCTGGGATTTGCTCTCATCAGGGACATACTTTCGAAGTTTTAACATACATATTGGTCTGATCGAGGGTTTTTTCCGCTTTGGATCACGTAGTAAAGTGGTACCACACTGAAACAGTCCATGAAACCTGGTGTTGATAAATATTTTAGAGGATAACGCATGTTAGGTCTGGGTTAGGTCTAGGATTTGCCCTCATAAGGCTCATACTTTCGCATATTTCTCATACTTCATGGCTAGATCCTGGGCTGTTTCTGGATTGTATCACGTAGTAATGTGGTACCACGCTGAAACAGTCAATTAAACCTGGTTTCGATCAATATTTTAGAGGATAACGCAAGATAGGTGTGGCATAGGTCTGGGATTCGCCCTCATCAGGCTCATAATTTCGCATTCTTCACATACTTGTTGAACGGATCCAGGGTTTTTTCTGGTTTGGATCACGTAGTAATGTGGGACCACACTGAAACAGTCAATTAAACCTGGTTTCGATCAATATATTAGAGAATAATTCATGGTAGGTCTAGGTTAGGTCTGGGATTTGCTCACATCAGGCTCATACTTTCGCGTTTTTCACGTACTAGTTGAACTGATCCTGGGTTTTTTCTGGTTTGCATCACGTAGTAAAGTGGCACCACACTGAAGCAGTCTATTAAACCTGGTTTGGATCAATATTTTAGAGGATAACGCATGTTAGGTTTGGGTTAGGACTAGGATTTTCCCTCATCAGGCTCATACTTTCGCATATTTCTCATACTTGATGGATAGATCCTGGGCTTTTTCTGGATTGCATCACGTAGTAATGAAGTACAACACTGAACCAGTCAATTAAATCTGGTTTGCATCAATGTTTCAGAGGACAACGCATGTTAGGTCTGGGATAGGTCTGGGATTTGCCCTCATCAGGCTCATACTTTCGCGTTTTTCACATACTTGTTGAACAGATCCTGGGTTTTTTCTGGTTTGCGTCACGTAGAAATGTGGTACCACACTGAAACAGTCCATTAAACCTGGTTTGGATCAATATTTTAGAGGATAACGCATGTTAGGTCTAGGTAAGGCCGGGGATTTTCACTCATCAGACTCACTCTTTCGCATTTTTCTCATACTTGATGGCTAGATCCTGGACTTTTTCTTGATTGCACCACGTAGTAATGTGGTACCACTCTGAAACAGCCAATTAAACCTGGTTTCCATCAATATTTTAGAGCACGACGCATGTTAGGTCTGGGATAGGCCTGGGATTTGCCCTCATCAGGGTCATGCTTTCGCAGTTTTAACATACATGTTGACCTGATCGAGGGTTTTTTCTGCTTTGCATCACGTAGTAAAGTGGTACCACACTGAAGCAGTCCATAAAACCTGGTTTGGATCAATATTTTAGAGGATAACGCATGTTAGGTTTGGGTTAGGTCTAGGATTTGCCCTCATCAGGCTCATACTTTCGCATATTTCTCATACTTCATGGCTAGATCCTGGGCTGTTTCTGGATTGTATCACGTAGTAATGCGGTACCACGCTGAAACAGTCAATTAAACCTGGTTTCGATCAATATTTTAGAGGATAACGCAAGTTAGATCTGGGATAGGTCTGGGATTCGCCCTCATCAGGCTCATACTTTCGCGTTTTTCACGTACTTGTTGAACTGATCCTGGGTTTTTTCTGGTTTGGATCACGTAGCAATGTGGTACCACACTGAGACAGTCGATTAAACCTGGTTTCGATCAATATTTTAGAGGATAACGCAAGTTTGGTCAGGGATAGGTCTGGGATTTTCACTCATCAGACTCATACTTTCGCGTTCTTCACATACTTGTTGAACGGGTCCTGGGTTTTTTTGGTTTGGATCACGTAGTAATGTGGGACCACACTGAAACAGTCAATTAAACCTGGTCATGATAAATATTTTAGAGGATAGCGCATGTTAGGTCTGGGTTAGGTCTAGGCTTTGCCCTCGTCAGGCTCATACTTTCGCGTTTTTCACGTACTTGTTGAACTGATCGTGGGTTTTTTCTCGTTTGCATCACGTAGTAAAGTGGTACCACACTGAAGCAGTCCATTAAACCTGGTTTGGATCAATATTTTAGAGGATGACGCATGTTAGGTTTGGGTTAGGTCTAGGATTGTCCCTCATCAGGCTCATACTTTCGCATATTTCTCATACTTCATGGCTAGATCCTGGGCTGTTTCTGGATTGTATCACGTAGTAATGCGGTACCACACTGAGGCAGTCCATTAAACCTGGTTTCGATCAATATTTTAGAGGATAACGCAAGTTAGGTCTGGGATAGGTCTGGGATTTGCCCTCATCAGGCTCATACTTTCGCATATTTCTCATACTTCATGGCTAGATCCTGGGCTGTTTCTGGATTGTATCACGTAGTAATGCGGTACCACGCTGAAACAGTCAATTAAACCTGGTTTCGATCAATATTTTAGAGGATAACGCAAGTTAGATCTGGGATAGGTCTGGGATTCGCCCTCATCAGGCTCATACTTTCGCGTTTTTCACGTACTTGTTGAACTGATCCTGGGTTTTTTCTGGTTTGGATCACGTAGTAATGTGGGACCACACTGAAACAATCAATTAAACCTGGTCATGATAAATATTTTAGAGAATAATTCATGTTAGGTCTAGGTTAGGTCTGGGATTTGCTGTCATCAGGCTCATTCTTTCGCATATATCTCATACTTGATGGCTAGATCCTGGGCTTTCTCTGGATTGCATCACGTAGTAATGAAGTACAACACTGAAACAGTCAATTAAACCTGGTTTCCATCAATATTTTAGAGGACAACGCATGTCAGGTCTAGGTTAGGCCTGGGATTTGCTCTCATCAGGGACATACTTTCGAAGTTTTAACATACATATTGGTCTGATCGAGGGTTTTTTCCGCTTTGGATCACGTAGTAAAGTGGTACCACACTGAAACAGTCCATGAAACCTGGTGTTGATAAATATTTTAGAGGATAACGCATGTTAGGTCTGGGTTAGGTCTAGGATTTGCCCTCATAAGGCTCATACTTTCGCATATTTCTCATACTTCATGGCTAGATCCTGGGCTGTTTCTGGATTGTATCACGTAGTAATGTGGTACCACGCTGAAACAGTCAATTAAACCTGGTTTCGATCAATATTTTAGAGGATAACGCAAGATAGGTGTGGCATAGGTCTGGGATTCGCCCTCATCAGGCTCATAATTTCGCATTCTTCACATACTTGTTGAACGGATCCAGGGTTTTTTCTGGTTTGGATCACGTAGTAATGTGGGACCACACTGAAACAGTCAATTAAACCTGGTTTCGATCAATATATTAGAGAATAATTCATGGTAGGTCTAGGTTAGGTCTGGGATTTGCTCACATCAGGCTCATACTTTCGCGTTTTTCACGTACTAGTTGAACTGATCCTGGGTTTTTTCTGGTTTGCATCACGTAGTAAAGTGGCACCACACTGAAGCAGTCTATTAAACCTGGTTTGGATCAATATTTTAGAGGATAACGCATGTTAGGTTTGGGTTAGGACTAGGATTTTCCCTCATCAGGCTCATACTTTCGCATATTTCTCATACTTGATGGATAGATCCTGGGCTTTTTCTGGATTGCATCACGTAGTAATGAAGTACAACACTGAACCAGTCAATTAAATCTGGTTTGCATCAATGTTTCAGAGGACAACGCATGTTAGGTCTGGGATAGGTCTGGGATTTGCCCTCATCAGGCTCATACTTTCGCGTTTTTCACATACTTGTTGAACAGATCCTGGGTTTTTTCTGGTTTGCGTCACGTAGAAATGTGGTACCACACTGAAACAGTCCATTAAACCTGGTTTGGATCAATATTTTAGAGGATAACGCATGTTAGGTCTAGGTAAGGCCGGGGATTTTCACTCATCAGACTCATACTTTCACATTCTTCACATACTTGTTGAACTGATCCTGGGTTTTTTCTGGTTTGTATCACGTAGCAATGTGGTACCACACTGAGACAGTCGATTAAACCTGGTCTTGATAAATATTTTAGAGAATAATTCATGATAGGTCTAGGTTAGGTCTGGGATTTGCTCTCATCAGGCTCACTCTTTCGCATTTTTCTCATACTTGATGGCTAGATCCTGGACTTTTTCTTGATTGCACCACGTAGTAATGTGGTACCACTCTGAAACAGCCAATTAAACCTGGTTTCCATCAATATTTTAGAGCACAACGCATGTTAGGTCTGGGATAGGCCTGGGATTTGCCCTCATCAGGGTCATGCTTTCGCAGTTTTAACATACATGTTGACCTGATCGAGGGTTTTTTCTGCTTTGCATCACGTAGTAAAGTGGTACCACACTGAAGCAGTCCATAAAACCTGGTTTGGATCAATATTTTAGAGGATAACGCATGTTAGGTTTGGGTTAGGTCTAGGATTTGCCCTCATCAGGCTCATACTTTCGCATATTTCTCATACTTCATGGCTAGATCCTGGGCTGTTTCTGGATTGTATCACGTAGTAATGCGGTACCACGCTGAAACAGTCAATTAAACCTGGTTTCGATCAATATTTTAGAGGATAACGCAAGTTAGATCTGGGATAGGTCTGGGATTCGCCCTCATCAGGCTCATACTTTCGCGTTTTTCACGTACTTGTTGAACTGATCCTGGGTTTTTTCTGGTTTGGATCACGTAGCAATGTGGTACCACACTGAGACAGTCGATTAAACCTGGTTTCGATCAATATTTTAGAGGATAACGCAAGTTTGGTCAGGGATAGGTCTGGGATTTGCCCTCATCAGGCTCATACTTTCGCGTTTATCACATACTTGTTGAACAGATCCTGGGTTTTTTCTGGTTTGGGTCACGTAGTAATGTGGTACCACACTGAAACAGTCGATTAAACCAGGTTTCGATCAATAATTTTGAGGATAACGCGTGTTAGGTCTAGGTTAGGCCTGGGATTTTCACTCATCAGACTCATACTTTCGCGTTCTTCACATACTTGTTGAACGGGTCCTGGGTTTTTTGGTTTGGATCACGTAGTAATGTGGGACCACACTGAAACAGTCAATTAAACCTGGTCATGATAAATACTTTAGAGGATAGCGCATGTTAGGTCTGGGTTAGGTCTAGGCTTTGCCCTCGTCAGGCTCATACTTTCGCATGTTTCTCATACTTCATGGCTAGATCCTGGGCTATTTCTGGATTGGACACGTAGTAATGTGGTACCACACTGAAACAGTCAATTAAACCTGGTTTCGATCAATATTTTAGAGGATAACGCAAGTTAGGTCTGGGATAGGTCTGGGATTTGCCCTCATCAGGCTCAATCTTTCGCGTTTTTCACTTACTTGTTGAACTGATCCTGGGTTTTTTCTCGTTTGCATCACGTAGTAAAGTGGTACCACACTGAAGCAGTCCATTAAACCTTGTTTGGATCAATATTTTAGAGGATAACGCATGTTAGGTTTGTGTTAGGTCTAGGATTTTCCCTCATCAGGCTCATACTTTCGCATATTTCTCATACTTCATGGCCAGATCCTGGGCTGTTTCTGGATTGTATCACGTAGTAATGCGGTACCACACTGAGGCAGTCCATTAAACCTGGTTTCGATCAATATTTTAGAGGATAACGCAAGTTAGGTCTGGGATAGGTCTGGGATTTGCCCTCATCAGGCTCATACTTTCGCATATTTCTCATACTTCATGGCTAGATCCTGGGCTGTTTCTGGATTGTATCACGTAGTAATGCGGTACCACGCTGAAACAGTCAATTAAACCTGGTTTCGATCAATATTTTAGAGGATAACGCAAGTTAGATCTGGGATAGGTCTGGGATTCGCCCTCATCAGGCTCATACTTTCGCGTTTTTCACGTACTTGTTGAACTGATCCTGGGTTTTTTCTGGTTTGGATCACGTAGCAATGTGGTACCACACTGAGACAGTCGATTAAACCTGGTTTCGATCAATATTTTAGAGGATAACGCAAGTTTGGTCAGGGATAGGTCTGGGATTTGCCCTCATCAGGCTCATACTTTCGCGTTTTTCACATACTTGTTGAACAGATCCTGGGTTTTTTCTGGTTTGGGTCACGTAATAATGTGGTACCACACTGAAACAGTCGATTAAACCAGGTTTCGATCAATAATTTTGAGGATAACGCATGTTAGGTCTAGGTTAGGCCTGGGATTTTCACTCATCAGACTCATACTTTCGCGTTCTTCACATACTTGTTGAACGGGTCCTGGGTTTTTTTGGTTTGGATCACGTAGTAATGTGGGACCACACTGAAACAGTCAATTAAACCTGGTCATGATAAATATTTTAGAGGATAGCGCATGTTAGGTCTGGGTTAGGTCTAGGATTGTCCCTCATCAGGCTCATACTTTCGCATATTTCTCATACTTCATGGCTAGATCCTGGGCTGTTTCTGGATTGTATCACGTAGTAATGCGGTACCACACTGAAACAGTCAATAAAACCTGGTTTCGATCAATATTTTAGAGGATAACGCAAGTTAGGTCTGGGATAGGCCTGGGATTTTCACTCATCAGACTCATACTTTCGCGTTCTTCACATACTTGTTGAACGGATCCTGGGTTTTTTCTGGCTTGGATCACGTAGTAATGTGGGACCACACTGAAACAGTCAATTAAACCTGGTCATGATAAATATTTTAGAGGATAACGCATGTTAGGTCTGTGTTAGGTCGAGGCTTTGCCCTCGTCAGGCTCATACTTTCGCATGTTTCTCATACTTCATGGCTAGATCCTGGGCTATTTCTGGATTGGACACGTAGTAATGTGGTACCACACTGAAACAGTCAATTAAACCTGGTTTCGATCAATATTTTAGAGGATAACGCATGTTAGGACTGGGATGGGTCTGGGATTTGCCCTCATCGGACTCATACTTTCGCACACTTCACATACTCGTTGAACAGATCCGGGGTTATTTTCTGGTTTGGATCACATAGTAATGTGGTACCACACTGAAACAGTCGATTAAACCAGGTTTCGATGAATATTTTTGAGGATAACGCATGTTAGGTCTAGGTTAGGTCTGGGATTTTCACTCATCAGACTCATTCATTCGCATTCTTCACATACTTGTTGAACGGATCCTGGGTTTTTTCTGGTTTGGATCACGTAGCAATGTGGTACCACACTGAAACAGTCAAGTAAACCTGGTTTCGATCAATATTTTAGAGAATAATTCATGTTAGGTCTAGGTTAGGTCTGGGCTTTGCTCTTATCAGGCTCATTCTTTCGCATATTTCTCATACTTGATGGCTAGATCCTGCGCTTTTTCTGGATTGCATCACGTTGTAATGAAGTACAACACTGAAACAGTCGATTAAACCTGGTTTCCATCAATATCTTAGAGGACAACGCAAGTTAGGTCTTGGATAGTTCTGGGATTTGCCCTCATCAGGCTCATACTTTCGCGTTTTTCACGTACTTGTTGAGCTGATCCTGGGTTTTTTCTGGTTTCGATCACGTAGTAATGTGGGACCACACTGAAACAGTCAATTAAACCTGGTCATGATAAATATTTTAGAGGATAACGCATGTTAGGTCTGGGTTAGGTCTAGGCTTTGCCCTCGTCAGGCTCATACTTTCGCATGTTTCTCATACTTCATGGCTAGATCCTGGGCTATTTCTGGATTGGACACGTAGTAATGTGGTAACACACTGAAACAGTCAATTAAACCTGGTTTCGATCAATATTTTAGAGGATAACGCAAGTTAGGTCTGGGATAGGTCTGGGATTTGCCCTCATCAGGCTCATACTTTCGCATATTTCTCATACTTCATGGCTAGACCCTGGGCTGTTTCTGGATTGTATCACGTAGTAATGTGGTACCACGCTGAAACTGTCAATTAAACCTGATTTCGATCAATATTTTTTAGGATAACGCATGTTAGGTCTAGGTTAGGCCGGGGATTTTCACTCATCAGACTCATACTTTCGCAATCTTCACATACTTGTTGAACGGATCCTGGGTTTTTACTGGTTTGGATCACGTAGTAATGTGGTACCACACTGAAACATTCAATTAAACCTGGTCTTGATAAATATTTTAGAGGATAACGCATGTTAGGTCTGGGATAGTTCTGGGATTTGCCCTCATCAGGGTCATTCTTTCGCATTATTCTCATACTTGACGGCTAGATCCTGGACTTTTTCTGGATTGCACCACGTAGTAATGTGGTACCACACTGAAACAGTCAATTAAACCTGGTTTCCATCAATATTTTAGAGCACAACGCAAGTTAGGTCTGGGATAGGTCTGGGATTCGCCCTCATCAGGCTCATACTTTCGCGTTTTTCACGTACTTGTTGAACTGATCCTGGGTTTTTTCTGGTTTGCATCACGTAGTATAGTGGTACCACACTGAAGCAGTCCATTAAACCTGGTTTGGATCAATATTTTAGAGGATAACGCATGTTAGGTTTGGGTTAGGTCTAGGATTTTCCCTCATCAGGCTCATACCCTCGCATATTTCTCACACTTCATGGCTAGATCCAGGGCTTTTTCTGGATTGCATCAGGTAGTAATGAAGTACAACACTGAAACAGTCAATTTAACCTGGTTTCCATCAATATCTGAGAGGACAACGCAAGTTAGGTCTGGGATAGGTCTGGGATTTGCCCTCATGAGGCTCATGCTTTCGCGTTTTTCACATACTTGTTGAACAGATCCTGGGTTTTTTCAGGTTTGGGTCACGTAGTAATGTGGTACCACACTGAAACAGTCGATTAAACCTGGTTTCGATCAATATTTTTCAGGACAACGCATGTTAGGTCTAGGTTAGGCCGGGGATTTTCACTCATCAGACTCATACTTTCGCATTCTTCACATACTTGTTGAACGGATCCTGTGTTTTTACTGGTTTGGATCACGTAGTAATGTGGTACAACACTGAAACATTCAATTAAACCTGGTCTTGATAAATATTTTAGAGGATAACGCATGTTAGGTCTGGGTTAGGTCTAGGATTTGCCCCCATCAGGCTCATATTTTCGCATATTTCTCATACTTCATGGCTGGATCCTGGGCTATTTCTGGATTGTATCACGTAGTAATGCGGTTCGACACTGAAACAGTCAATTAAACCTGGTTTCGATCAATATTTTAGAGGATAACGCAAGTTACGTCTGGGATAGGTCTGGGATTTGCCCTCATCAGGCTCATACTTTCGCGTTTTTCACGTACTTGTTGAACTGATCCTGGGTTTTTTCTGGTTTGGATCACGTAGCAATGTGGTACCACACTGAGACAGTCGATTAAACCTGGTTTCGATCCAGATTTTAGAGGATAACGCAAGTTTGGTCTGGGATAGGTCTGGGATTTGCCCTCATCAGGCTCATACTTTCGCGTTTTTCACGTACTTGTTGAACTGATCCTGGGTTTTTTCTGGCATGGATCACGTAGCAATGTGGTACCACACTGAGACAGTCAATTAAACCTGGTTTCGATCAATATTTTAGAGGATAACGCAAGTTAGGTATGGGATAGGTCTGGGATTTGCCCTCATCAGGCTCATACTTTCGCGTATTTCACGTACTTGTTGAACTGATCCTGGGTTTTTTCTGGTTTGGATCACGTAGTAATGTGGGACCACACTGAAACAGTCAATTAAACCTGGCCATGATAAATATTTTAGAGGATAACGCATGTTAGGTCTGGGTTAGGTCTAGGCTTTGACCTCGTCAGGCTCATACTTTCGCATGTTTCTCATACTTGATGGCTAGATCCTGGGCTATTTCTGGATTGGACACGTAGTAATGTGGTACCACACTGAAACAGTCAATTAAACCTGGTTTCGATCAATATTTTAGAGGATAACGCAAGTTTGGTCTGGGATAGGTCTGGGATTTGCCCTCATCAGGCTCATACTTTCGCGTTTTTCACATACTTGTTGAACTGATCCTGGGTTTTTTCTGGTTTGGATCACGTAGCAATGTGGTACCACACTGAGACAGTCGATTAAACCTGGTTTCGATCCAGATTTTAGAGGATAACGCAAGTTTGGTCTAGGTTGGGCCTGGGATTTTCACTCATCAGACTCATACTTTCGCGTTCCTCACATGCTTGTTGAACAGATCCTGGGTTTTTTTCTGGTTTGGATCACCTAGTAGTATGGCACCACACGGAAACAGTCCATCAAACCTGGTTTCGGTCAATATTTTTGAGGATAACGCATGTTAGGTCTAGGTTAGGCCTGGGATTTTCACTCATCAGACACATGCTTTCGTATTCTTCACATAGTTGTTGAACGGATCCTGGGTTTTTACTGGTTTGGATTACGTAGTAACGAAGTGCAACACTGAAACAGTCAATTAAACCTGGTTTCCATCAATATTTTAGAGAATAATTCATGTTAGGTCTAGGTTAGGTCTGGGATTTGCTCTCATCAGGCTCATTCTTTCGCATATTTCTCATACTTGATGGCTAGATCCTGGGCTTTTTCTGGATTGCATCACGTAGTAATGAAGTACAACACTGAAACAGTCGATTAAACCTGGTTTCCATCAATATCTTAGAGGACAACGCAAGTTAGGTCTTGGATAGGTCTGGGATTTGCCCTCATCAGGCTCATACTTTCGCGTTTTTCACATACTTGTTGAACAGATCCTGGGTTTTTTCCGGTTTGGGTCACGTAGTAGTGTGGTACCACACTGAAACAGTCCACTAAACCTGGTTTGGATCAATATTTTAGAGGATAACGCAAGTTAGGTCTGGGATAGGTCTGGGATTCGCCCTCATCAGGCTCATACATTCGCATATTTCTCATACTTCATGGCTAGATCCTGGGCTGTTTCTGGATTGCATCACGTAGTAATGAAGTACAACACTGAAACAGTCAATTAAACCTGGTTTCCATCAATATCTTAGAGGACAACGCAAGTTAGGTCTGGGATAGGTCAGGGATTTGCCCTCATCAGGCTCATACTTTCGCGTTTTTCACATACTTGCTGAACAGATCCTGGTTTTTTTCTGGTTTGGATCACGTAGTAGTGTGGTACCACAATGAAACAGTCCATTAAACCTGGTTTGGATCAATATTTTAGAGGATAACGCATGTTAGGTCTAGGTTAGGTCTGGGATTTTCACTCATCAGACTCATACTTTCGCATTCTTCAGATACTTTTTGAACGGATCCTGGGTTTTTACTGGTTTGGATCACGTAGTAATGTGGTACCACACTGAAACATTCAATTAAACCTGGTCTTGATAAATATTTTAGAGGATGACGCATGTTAGGTCTGGGTTAGGTCTAGGATTTGCCTCCATCAGGCTCATACTTTCGCATATTTCTCATACTTCATGGCTGGATCCTGGGCTATTTCTGGATTGGGTCACGTAGTAATGTGGTACCTCCTGAAACAATCAATTAAACCTGGTCATGATAAGTATTTTAGAGAATAATTCATGTTAGGTCTAGGTTAGGTCTGGGATTTGCTCTCATCAGACTCATACTTTCGCATTCTTCACATACTTTTTGAACGGATCCTGGGTTTTTTCTGGTTTGGATCACGTAGTAATGTGGGACCACACTGAAACAATCAACTAAACCTGGTATTGATAATTATTTTAGAGGATAACGCATGTTAGGTCTGGGATAGGTCTGGGATTTGCCCTCATCAGACTCATACTTTCGCACACTTCGCATACTCGTTGAACAGATCCTGGGTTATTTTCTGGTTTGGATCACATAGTAATGTGGTACCACACTGAAACAGTCGAATAAACCAGGTTTCGAGGATAACGCATGTTAGGTCTAGGTTAGGCCGGGGTTTTTCACACATCAGACTCATACTTTCGCATTCCTCACATACTTGTTGAACGGATCCTGGGTTTTAACTGGTTTGGATCACGTAGAAATGTGGTACCACACTGAAACATTCAATTAAACCTGGTCTTGATAAATATTTTAGAGGATGACGCATGTTAGGTCTGGGTTAGGTCTAGGATTTGCCACCATCAGGCTCATACTTTCGCATATATCTCATACTTTATGGCTGGATCCTGGGCTATTTCTGGATTGGATCACGTAGTAATGTGGTACCACACTGAAATTGTCAATTAAACCCGGTTTTGATCAATATTTTAGAGAATAATTCGTGTTATGTCTAGGTTAGGTCTGGGATTTGCTCTCATCAGGCTCATTCTTTCGCATATTTCTCATACTTGATGGCTAGATCCTGGGCTTTTTCTGGATTGCATCACGTAGTAATGAAGTACAACACTGAAACAGTCAATTAAACCTGGTTTCCATCAATATTTTAGAGGACAACGCATGTTAGGTCTAGGTTAGGCCTGGGATTTGCCCTCATCAGGGTCATACTTCCGCAGTTTTTACATACATGTTGACCTGAGCGAGGGTTTTTTCTGCTTTGGATCACGTAGTGAAGTGGTACCACACTGAAACAGTCCATTAAACCTGGTTTGGATCAATATTTTAGAGGATAACGCATGTTAGGTCTGGGTTAGCCCTGGGATTTTCACTCATCAGACTCATACTTTCGCATTCTTCACATACTTGTTGATCGGATCCTGGGTTTTTTCTGGTTTGGATCACGTAGTAATGTGGGACCACACTGAAACAATCAATTAAACCTGGTCATGATATCTATTTTAGAGGATAACGCATGTTAGGTCTGGGATAGGTCTGGGATTCGCCCACATCAGGCTCATACTTTCGCATATTTCTCATACTTCATGGCCAGATCCTGGGCTTTTTCTGGATTGCATCACGTAGTAATGAAGTACAACACTGAAACAGTCAATTAAACCTGGTTTCCATCAATATCATAGAGGACAACGCAAGTTAGGTCAGGGATAGGTCTGGGATTTGCCCTCATCAGGCTCACACTTTCGCGTTTTTCACATACTTGTTGAACAGATCCTGGGTTTTTTCCGGTTTGGGTCACGTAGTAGTGTGGTACCACACTGAAACAGTCGATTAAACCTGGTTTCGATCAATAGTTTTGAGGATAACGCATGTTAGGTCTAGGTTAGGCCGGGGATTTTCACTCATCAGACTCATACTTTCGCATTCTTCACATACTTGTTGAACGGATCCTGGGTTTTTTCTGGTTTGGATCACGTAGTAATGTGGGACCACACTGAAACAATCAATTAAACCTGGTCATGATAAATATTTTAGAGGATAACGCATGTTAGGTCTAGGTTAGGTCTGGGATTTTCACTCATCAGACTCATACTTTCGCATTCTTCACATACTTTCTGAACGGATCCTGGGTTTTTTCTGGTTTGGATCACGTAGTAATGTGGGATCACACTGAAACAATCAATTAAACCTGGTATTGATAAATATTTTAGAGGATAACGCATGATAGGTCTGGGTTAGGTCTAGGATTTGCCCTCGTCAGACTCATACTTTCGCGTTTTTCACATACTTGTTGAACAGATCCTGGGGTTTTTCTGGTTTGGGTCACGTAGTACCGTGGTACCACACTGAAATAGTCGATTAAACCAGGTTTCGATCAATATTTTTGAGGATAACGCATGTTAGGTCTAGGTTAGGCCTGGGATTTTCACTCATCAGACACATGCTTTCGTATTCTTCACATACTTGTAGAACGGATCCTGGGTTTTTTCTGGTTTGGGTCACGTAGTAATGTGGTACCACACTGAAACAGTCGATTAAACCAGGTTTCGATCAATAATTTTGAGGATAACGCATGTTAGGTCTAGGTTAGTCCTGGGATTTTCACTCATCAGACTCATACTTTCGCGTTCCTCACATGCTTGTTGAACAGATCCTGGGTTTTTTCTGGTTTGGATCACGTAGTAGTGTGGCACCACACGGAAACAGTCCATCAAACCTGGTTTCGATCAATATTTTTGAGGATAACGCATGTTAGGTCTAGGTTAGGCCTGGGATTTTCACTCATCAGACACATGCTTTCGTATTCTTCACATACTTGTTGAACGGATCCTGGGTTTTTTCTGGTTTGGATCACGTAGTAATGTGGGACCACACTGAAACAGTCAATTAAACCTGGATTCGACTAAAATTTTAGAGAATAATTCATGTTAGTTCAAGGTTAGGTCTGGGATTTGCTCTGATCAGGCTCATTCTTTCGCATATTTCTCATACTTGATGGCTAGATCCTGGGCTATTTCTGGATTGCTTCACGTAGTAATGAAGTGCAACAATGAAACAGTCAATTAAACCTGGTTTCCATCAATATCTTAGAGGACAACGCAAGTTAGGTCTGGGATAGGTCTGGGATTTGCCCTCATCAGGCTCATACTTTCGCCTTTTTCACATACTCGTTGAACAGATCCTGGGTTTTTTCTGGTTTGAATCACGTAGTAGTGTGGCACCACACGGAAACAGTCCATCAAACCTGATTTGGATCAATATTTTAGAGGATAACGTATGTTAGGTCTAGGTTAGGTCTGGGATTTTCACTCATCAGACTCATACTTTCGCAATCTTCACATACTTGTTGAACGGATCCTGGGTTTTTTCTGGTTTGGATCACGTAGTAATGTGGAACCACACTGAAACAATCAATTAAACATGGTCTTGATAAATATTTTAGAGGATGACGCATGTTAGGTCTGGGTTAGGTCTAGGATTTGCCCCCATCAGGCTCATACTTTCGCATATTTCTCATACTTTGTGGCTGGATCCTGGGCTATTTCTGGATTGGATCACGTAGTAATGTGGTACCACACTGAAATTGTCAATTAAACCTGGTATTGATAATTATTTTAGAGGATAACGCATGTTAGGTCAGGGATAGGTCTGGGATTTGCCCTCATCAGGCTCATACTTTCGCCTTTTTCACATACTTGTTGAACAGATCCTGGGTTTTTTCTGGTTTGAATCACGTAGTAGTGTGGCACCACACGGAAACAGTCCATCAAACCTGATTTGGATCAATATTTTAGAGGATAACGTATGTTAGGTCTAGGTTAGGTCTGGGATTTTCACTCATCAGACTCATACTTTCGCATTCTTCACATACTTGTTGAACGGATCCTGGGTTTTTTTCTGGTTTGGATCACGTAGTAATGTGGAACCACACTGAAACAATCAATTAAACCTGGTATTGATAATTATTTTAGAGGATAACGCATGTTAGGTCTGGGATAGGTCTGGGATTTGCCCTCATCAGACTCATACTTTCGCACACTTCACATACTCGTTGAACAGATCCTGGGTTATTTTCTGGTTTGGATCACATAGTAATGTGGTACCACACTGAAACAGTCGAATAAACCAGGTTTCGAGGATAACGCATGTTAGGTCTAGGTTAGGCCGGGGTTTTTCACACATCAGACTCATACTTTCGCATTCTTCACATACTTTCTGAACGGATCCTGGGTTTTAACTGGTTTGGATCACGTAGTAATGTGGTACCACACTGAAACATTCAATTAAACCTGGTCTTGATAAATATTTTAGAGGATGACGCATGTTAGGTCTGGGTTAGGTCTAGGATTTGCCCCCATCAGGCTCATACTTTCGCATATTTCTCATACTTTATGGCTGGATCCTGGGCTATTTCTGGATTGGATCACGTAGTAATGTGGGACCACACTGAAACAATCAATTAAACCTGGTCATGATAAATATTTTAGAGGATAACGCATGTTAGGTCTAGGTTAGGTCTGGGATTTTCACTCATCAGACTCATACTTTCGCATTCTTCACATACTTTCTGAACGGATCCTGGGTTTTTTCTGGTTTGGATCACGTAGTAATGTGGGATCACACTGAAACAATCAATTAAACCTGGTATTGATAAATATTTTAGAGGATAACGCATGTTAGGTCTGGGATAGGTCAGGGATTTGCCCTCATCAGGCTCATACTTTCGCGTTTTTCACATACTTGTTGAACAGATCCTGGGTTTTTTCTGGTTTGGATCACGTAGTAATGTGGGACCACACTGAAGCAGTCAATTACACCTGGTTTCGATCAATGTTTTGGAGAATATTTTATGTTAGGTCTAGGTTAGGTCTGGGATTTGCTCTCATCAGGCTCATTCTTTCGCATATTTCTCATACTTGATGGCTAGATCCTGGGCTTTTTCTGGATTGCATCACGTAGTAGTGTGGTACCACACTGAAACAGTCGATTAAACCTGGTTTCGATCAATATTTTTGAGGATAACGCATGTTAGGTCTAGGTTAGGCCGGGGATTTTCACTCATCAGACTCATACGCTCGCATTCTTCATATACTCTTTGAACGGATCCTGGGATTTTTCTGGTTTGGATCACGTAGTAATGTGGGACCACACTGAAACAATCAATTAAACCTGGTCATGATAAATATTTTAGAGGATAACGCATGATAGGTCTGGGTTAGGTCTAGGATTTGCCCTCGTCAGACTCATACTTTCGCGTTTTTCACATACTTGTTGAACAGATCCTGGGGTTTTTCTGGTTTGGGTCACGTAGTACTGTGGTACCACACTGAAATAGTCGATTAAACCAGGTTTCGATCAATATTTTTGAGGATAACGCATGTTAGGTCTATGTTAGGCCTGGGATTTTCACTCATCAGACACATACTTTCGCATTCTTCACATACTTGTTGAACGGATCCTGGGTTTTTTCTGGTTTGGATCACATAGTAATGTGGGACCACACTGAAGCAGTCAATTACACCTGGTTTCGATCAATGTTTTGGAGAATATTTCATGTTAGGTCTAGGTTAGGTCTGGGATTTGCTCTCATCAGGCTCATTCTTTCGCATATTTCTCATACTTGATGGCTAGATCCTGGGCTTTTTCTGGATTGCATCACGTAGTAATGACGTACAACACTGAAACTGTAAATTATACCTGGTTTACATCAATATTTTAGAGGACAACGCATGTCAGGTCTAGGTTAGGCCTGGGGTTTGCCCTCATCAGGGTCATACTTTCGCAGTTTTAACATACATGTTGGCCTGATCGAGGGTTATTTCTGCTTTGGATCGCGTAGTGAAGTGGTACCACAGTGAAGCAGTCCACTAAACCTGGTTTGGATCAATATTTTAGAGGATAACGCATGTTAGGTTTGGGTTAGGTCTAGGATTTGCCCTCATCAGGCTCATACTTTCGCATATTTCTCATACTTCATGACTAGATCCTGGGCTGTTTCTGGATTGTATCACGTAGTAATGTGGTACCACGCTGAAACAGTCAATTAAAACTGCTTTCGATCAATATTTTAGAGGATAACGCAAGCTAGGTCTGGGATAGGTCTGGGATTCGCCCTCATCAGGCTCATACTTTCGCGTTTTTCACATACTTGTTGAACTGATCCTGGGTTTTTTCTGGTTTGGATCACGTAGCAATGTGGTACCACACCGAAACAGTCGATTAAACCTGGTTTCGGTCAATATTTTAGAGGATAACGCAAGTTTGGTCTGGGATAGGTCTGTGATTTGCCCTCATCAGGCTCATACTTTCGCGTTTTTCACATACTTGTTGAACAGATCCTGGGTTTTTGCTGGTTTGGATCACGTAGTAATGTGGGACCACACTGAAACAATCAATTAAACCTGGTCATGATAAATATTTTAGAGAATAATTCATGTTAGATCTAGGTTAGGTCTGGGATTTGCTCTCATCAGGCTCATTCTTTCGCATATCTCTCACACTTGAGGGCTAGATCCTGGGCTTTTTCTGGATTGCATCACGTAGTAATGAAGTACAACACTGAAACAGTCAATTAAACCTGGTTTCCATCAATATTTTAGAGGATAACGCATGTTAGGTCTAGGTAAGGCCGGGGATTTTCACTCATCAGACTCATACTTTCACATTCTTCACATACTTGTTGAACAGATCCTGGGTTTTTTCTGGTTTGGATCACGTAGTAATGTGGGACCACACTGAAACAATCAATTAAACCTGGTCATGATAAATATTTTAGAGAATGTTAGGTCTAGGTTAGGTCTGGGATTTGCTCTCATCAGGCTCATTCTTTCGCATATCTCTCACACTTGAGGGCTAGATCCTGGGCTTTTTCTGGATTGCATCACGTAGTAATGAAGTACAACACTGAAACAGTCAATTAAACCTGGTTTCCATCAATATCTTAGAGGACAACGCAAGTTAGGTCTGGGATAGGTCTGGGATTTGCTCTCATCAGGCTCATACTTTCGCGTTTTTCACATACTTGTTGGACAGATCCTGGGTTTTTCTGGTTTGGATCACGTAGTAATGTGGGACCACACTGAAACAATCAATTAAACCTGGTCATGATAAATATTTTAGAGGATAACGCATGTTAGGTCTAGGTTAGGTCTGGGATTTGCTCTCATCAGGCTCATTCTTTCGCATATTTCTCATACTAGATGGCTAGTTCCTGGGCTTTTTCTGGATTGCATCACATAGTAATGCAGTACAACACTGAAACACTCCATTAAACCTGGTTTCGATCAATATTATTGAGGATAACGCATGTTAGGTCTAGGTTAGGCCTGGGATTTTCACTCATCAGACTCATACTTTCGCATTCTTCACATACTTTTTGAACGGATCCTGGGTTTTTTCTGGTTTGGATCACATAGTAATGTGGTACCACACTGAAACAGTCGATTAAACCAGTTTTCGATCAATATTTTTGAGGATAACGCATGTTAGGTCTAGGTTAGGTCGGGGTTTTTCACTCATCAGACTCATACTTTCGCATTCTTCACATACTTGTTGAACGGATCCTGGGTTTTTACTGGTTTGGATCACGTAGTAATGTGGTACCACGCTGAAACAGTCAATTAAAACTGGTTTCGATCAATATTTTAGGGGATAACGCAAGTTTGGTCTGGGATAGGTCTGGGATTCGCCCTCATCAGGCTCATACTTTCGCGTTTTTCACATACTTGTTCAACTGATCCTAGGTTTTTTCTGGTTTGGATCACGTAGCAATGTGGTACCACACTGAAACAGTCGATTAAACCTGGTTTCGATCAATATTTTAGAGGATAACGCAAGTTTGGTCTGGGATAGGTCTGGGATTTGCCCTCATTAGGCTCATACTTTCGCGTTTTTCACATACTTGTTGCACAGGTCCTGTTTTTTTCTGGTTTGGATCACGTAGTAAAGTGGTACCACACTGAAACAGTCCATTAAACCTGGTTTGGATCAATATTTTAGAGGACAACGCATGTTAGGTCTAGGTTAGCCCTGGGAATTTCACTCATCAGACTCATACTTTAGCATTCTTCACATACTTGTTGAACAGATACAGGGTTTTTTATGGTTTGGTTCACGTAGTAATGTGGTACCACACTGAAACATTCAATTAAACCTGGTCTTGATAAATATTTTAGAGGATAACGCATGTTAGGTTTGGGTTAGGTCTAGGATTTGTCCTCATCAGGCTCATACATTCGCATATTTCTCATACTTCATGGCTAGATCCTGGGCTGTTTCTGGATTGTATCACGTAGTAATGTGGTACCACGCTGAAACAGTCAATTAAACCTGGTTTCGATCAATATTTTAGAGGATAACGCAAGTTAGGTCTGGGATAGGTCTGGGATTCGCCCTCATCAGGCTCATACTTTCGCGTTTTTCACATACTTGTTGACCTGATCCTGGGTTCTTTCTGGTTTGGATCACGTAGTAATGTGGTACCACACTGAAACAGTCGATTAAACCCGGTTTCGATCAATATTTTAGAGGATAACGCAAGTTAAGTCTGGGATAGGTCTGGGATTTGCTCTCATCAGGCTCATTCTTTCGCATATTTCTCATACTTGATGGCTAGATCCTGGGCTTTTTCTGGATTGCATCACGTAGTAATGAAGTACAACACTGAAACAGTCAATTAAACCTGGTTTGCATCAATATCTTAGAGGACAACGCAAGTTAGGTCTGGGATAGGTCTGGGATTTGCCCTCATCAGGGTCATACTTTCGCAGTTCTAACATACATGTTGACCTGATCGAGTGTTTTTTCTGCTTTGGATCACGTAGTAAAGTGGTACCACACTGAAACAGTCCATTAAACCTGGTTTGGATCAATATTTTTGAGGATAACGCATGTTAGGTCTAGGTTAGGCCTGGGATTTTCACGCATCAGACTCATACTTTCGCATTCTTCACATACTTGTTGAACGGATCCTGGGTTTTTTCTGGTTTGGTTCACGTAGTAATGTGGGACCACACCGTAACAATCAATTAAACCTGGTTTCGATCAATATTTTAGAGGATAACGCAAGTTTGGTCTGGGATAGGTCTGGGCTTTGCCCTCATCAGGCTCATACTTTCGCGTCTTTCACATACTTGTTGAGCAGATCCTGGGTTTTTTCTGGTTTGGGTCACGTAGTAATGTGGTATCACACTGAAACAGTCAATTAAACCTGGTTTTGATGAATATTTTAGAGAATAACTCATGTTAGGTCTAGGTTAGGTCTGGGATTTGCTCTCATCAGGCTCATTCTTTCGCATATTTCTCATACTAGATGGCTAGTTCCTGGGCTTTTTCTGGATTGCATCACGTAGTAATGAAGTACAACACTGAAACAGTCAATTAAACCTGGTTTCCATCAATATCTTAGAGGACAACGCAAGTTAAGTCTGGGATAGGTCTGGGCTTTGCCCTCATCAGGCTCATATTTTCGCGTCTTTCACATACTTGTTGAGCAGATCCTGGGTTTTTTCTGGTTTGGGTCACGTAGTAATGTGGGACCACACTGAAACAATCAATTAAACCTGGTCTTGATAAATATTTTAGAGGATAACGCATGTTAGGTCTGCGATAGGTCTGGGATTTGCCCTCATCAGACTCATACTTTCGCGTCTTTCACATACTTGTTGAGCAGATCCTGGGTTTTTTCTGGTGTGAATCACGTAGTAATGTGGTACCACACTGAAACAATCAATTAAACCTGATCTTGATAAATATTTTAGAGGATAACGCATGTTAGGTCTGGGTTAGGTCTAGGATTTGCCCTCATCAGGCTCATACTTTCTCATATTTCTCATACTTCATGGCTGGATCCTGGGCTATTTCTGGATTGGATCACGTAGTAATGTGGTACCACACTGAAACAGTCAATTAAACCTGGTTTTGATCAATATTTTAAAGGATAACGCAAGTTAAGTCTGGGATAGGTCTGGGCTTTGCCCTCATCAGGCTCATACTTTCGCGTCTTTCACATACTTGTTGAGCAGATCCTGGGTTTTTTCTGGTTTGGGTCACGTAGTAATGTGTTACCACACTGAAACATTCAATTAAACCTGGTCTTGACAAAAATTTTAGAGGATAACGCATTTTAGGTTTGGGTTGGTCTAGGATTTGCCCTCATCAGGCTCATACTTTCGCATATTTCTCATACTTCATGGCTAGATCCTGGGCTGTTTCTGGATTGTATCACATAGTAATGTGGTACCACGCTGAAACAGTCGATTAAACCTGGTTTCGATCAATATTTTAAAGGATAACGCAAGTTAAGTCTGGGATAGGTCTGGGATTTGACCTCATCAGACTCATACTTTCGCGTTTTTCACATACTTGTTGAACAGATCCTGGGTTTTTTCTGGTTTGGATCACGTAGTAGTGTGGTACCACACTGAAACAGTCCATTAAACCTGGTCATGATAAATATTTTAGAGAATAAATCATGTTAGGTCTAGGTTAGGTCTGGGATTTGCTCTCATCAGGCTCATTCTTTCGCATATCTCTCACACTTGAGGGCTAGATCCTGGGCTTTTTCTGGATTGCATCACGTAGTAATGAAGTACAACACTGAAACAGTCAATTAAACCTGGTTTCCATCAATATCTTAGAGGACAACGCAAGTTAGGTCTGGGTTAGGTCTAGGATTTGCCCCCATCAGGCTCATACTTTCGCATATTTCTCATACTTTGTGGCTGGATCCTGGGCTATTTCTGGATTGGATCACGTAGTAATGTGGTACCACACTGAAATTGTCAATTAAACCTGGTATTGATAATTATTTTAGAGGATAACGCATGTTAGGTCAGGGATAGGTCTGGGATTTGCCCTCATCAGGCTCATACTTTCGCCTTTTTCACATACTTGTTGAACAGATCCTGGGTTTTTTCTGGTTTGAATCACGTAGTAGTGTGGCACCACACGGAAACAGTCCATCAAACCTGATTTGGATCAATATTTTAGAGGATAACGTATGTTAGGTCTAGGTTAGGTCTGGGATTTTCACTCATCAGACTCATACTTTCGCATTCTTCACATACTTGTTGAACGGATCCTGGGTTTTTTTCTGGTTTGGATCACGTAGTAATGTGGAACCACACTGAAACAATCAATTAAACCTGGTATTGATAATTATTTTAGAGGATAACGCATGTTAGGTCTGGGATAGGTCTGGGATTTGCCCTCATCAGACTCATACTTTCGCACACTTCACATACTCGTTGAACAGATCCTGGGTTATTTTCTGGTTTGGATCACATAGTAATGTGGTACCACACTGAAACAGTCGAATAAACCAGGTTTCGAGGATAACGCATGTTAGGTCTAGGTTAGGCCGGGGTTTTTCACACATCAGACTCATACTTTCGCATTCTTCACATACTTTCTGAACGGATCCTGGGTTTTAACTGGTTTGGATCACGTAGTAATGTGGTACCACACTGAAACATTCAATTAAACCTGGTCTTGATAAATATTTTAGAGGATGACGCATGTTAGGTCTGGGTTAGGTCTAGGATTTGCCCCCATCAGGCTCATACTTTCGCATATTTCTCATACTTTATGGCTGGATCCTGGGCTATTTCCGGATTGGATCACGTAGTACTGTGGGACCACACTGAAACAATCAATTAAACCTGGTCATGATAAATATTTTAGAGGATAACGCATGTTAGGTCTAGGTTAGGTCTGGGATTTTCACTCATCAGACTCATACTTTCGCATTCTTCACATACTTTCTGAACGGATCCTGGGTTTTTTCTGGTTTGGATCACGTAGTAATGTGGGATCACACTGAAACAATCAATTAAACCTGGTATTGATAAATATTTTAGAGGATAACGCATGTTAGGTCTGGGATAGGTCAGGGATTTGCCCTCATCAGGCTCATACTTTCGCGTTTTTCACATACTTGTTGAACAGATCCTGGGTTTTTTCTGGTTTGGATCACGTAGTAATGTGGGACCACACTGAAGCAGTCAATTACACCTGGTTTCGATCAATGTTTTGGAGAATATTTTATGTTAGGTCTAGGTTAGGTCTGGGATTTGCTCTCATCAGGCTCATTCTTTCGCATATTTCTCATACTTGATGGCTAGATCCTGGGCTTTTTCTGGATTGCATCACGTAGTAGTGTGGTACCACACTGAAACAGTCGATTAAACCTGGTTTCGATCAATATTTTTGAGGATAACGCATGTTAGGTCTAGGTTAGGCCGGGGATTTTCACTCATCAGACTCATACGCTCGCATTCTTCATATACTTTTTGAACGGACCCTGGGATTTTTCTGGTTTGGATCACGTAGTAATGTGGGACCACACTGAAACAATCAATTAAACCTGGTCATGATAAATATTTTAGAGGATAACGCATGATAGGTCTGGGTTAGGTCTAGGATTTGCCCTCGTCAGACTCATACTTTCGCGTTTTTCACATACTTGTTGAACAGATCCTGGGGTTTTTCTGGTTTGGGTCACGTAGTACTGTGGTACCACACTGAAATAGTCGATTAAACCAGGTTTCGATCAATATTTTTGAGGATAACGCATGTTAGGTCTAGGTTAGGCCTGGGATTTTCACTCATCAGACACATACTTTCGCATTCTTCACATACTTGTTGAACGGATCCTGGGTTTTTTCTGGTTTGGATCACATAGTAATGTGGGACCACACTGAAGCAGTCAATTACACCTGGTTTCGATCAATGTTTTGGAGAATATTTCATGTTAGGTCTAGGTTAGGTCTGGGATTTGCTCTCATCAGGCTCATTCTTTCGCATATTTCTCATACTTGATGGCTAGATCCTGGGCTTTTTCTGGATTGCATCACGTAGTAATGACGTACAACACTGAAACTGTAAATTATACCTGGTTTACATCAATATTTTAGAGGACAACGCATGTCAGGTCTAGGTTAGGCCTGGGGTTTGCTCTCATCAGGGTCATACTTTCGCAGTTTTAACATACATGTTGGCCTGATCGAGGGTTATTTCTGCTTTGGATCGCGTAGTGAAGTGGTACCACAGTGAAGCAGTCCACTAAACCTGGTTTGGATCAATATTTTAGAGGATAACGCATGTTAGGTTTGGGTTAGGTCTAGGATTTGCCCTCATCAGGCTCATACTTTCGCATATTTCTCATACTTCATGACTAGATCCTGGGCTGTTTCTGGATTGTATCACGTAGTAATGTGGTACCACGCTGAAACAGTCAATTAAAACTGCTTTCGATCAATATTTTAGAGGATAACGCAAGCTAGGTCTGGGATAGGTCTGGGATTCGCCCTCATCAGGCTCATACTTTCGCGTTTTTCACATACTTGTTGAACTGATCCTGGGTTTTTTCTGGTTTGGATCACGTAGCAATGTGGTACCACACCGAAACAGTCGATTAAACCTGGTTTCGATCAATATTTTAGAGGATAACGCAAGTTTGGTCTGGGATAGGTCTGTGATTTGCCCTCATCAGGCTCATACTTTCGCGTTTTTCACATACTTGTTGAACAGATCCTGGGTTTTTTCTGGTTTGGATCACGTAGTAATGTGGGACCACACTGAAACAATCAATTAAACCTGGTCATGATAAATATTTTAGAGAATAATTCATGTTAGGTCTAGGTTAGGTCTGGGATTTGCTCTCATCAGGCTCATTCTTTCGCATATCTCTCATACTTGAGGGCTAGATCCTGGGCTTTTTCTGGATTGCATCACGTAGTAATGAAGTACAACACTGAAACAGTCAATTAAACCTGGTTTCCATCAATATTTTAGAGGATAACGCATGTTAGGTCTAGGTAAGGCCGGGGATTTTCACTCATCAGACTCATACTTTCACATTCTTCACATACTTGTTGAACAGATCCTGGGTTTTTTCTGGTTTGGATCACGTAGTAATGTGGGACCACACTGAAACAATCAATTAAACCTGGTCATGATAAATATTTTAGAGAATAATTCATGTTAGGTCTAGGTTAGGTCTGGGATTTGCTCTCATCAGGCTCATTCTTTCGCATATCTCTCACACTTGAGGGCTAGATCCTGGGCTTTTTCTGGATTGCATCACGTAGTAATGAAGTACAACACTGAAACAGTCAATTAAACCTGGTTTCCATCAATATCTTAGAGGACAACGCAAGTTAGGTCTGGGATAGGTCTGGGATTTGCTCTCATCAGGCTCATACTTTCGCGTTTTTCACATACTTGTTGGACAGATCCTGGGTTTTTCTGGTTTGGATCACGTAGTAATGTGGGACCACACTGAAACAATCAATTAAACCTGGTCATGATAAATATTTTAGAGGATAACGCATGTTAGGTCTAGGTTAGGTCTGGGATTTGCTCTCATCAGGCTCATTCTTTCGCATATTTCTCATACTAGATGGCTAGTTCCTGGGCTTTTTCTGGATTGCATCACATAGTAATGCAGTACAACACTGAAACACTCTATTAAACCTGGTTTCGATCAATATTATTGAGGATAACGCATGTTAGGTCTAGGTTAGGCCTGGGATTTTCACTCATCAGACTCATACTTTCGCATTCTTCACATACTTTTTGAACGGATCTTGGGTTTTTTCTGGTTTGGATCACATAGTAATGTGGTACCACACTGAAACAGTCGATTAAGCCAGTTTTCGATCAATATTTTTGAGGATGACGCATGTTAGGTCTAGGTTAGGTCGGGGTTTTTCACTCATCAGACTCATACTTTCGCATTCTTCACATACTTGTTGAACGGATCCTGGGTTTTTACTGGTTTGGATCACGTAGTAATGTGGTACCACGCTGAAACAGTCAATTAAAACTGGTTTCGATCAATATTTTAGGGGATAACGCAAGTTTGGTCTGGGATAGGTCTGGGATTTGCCCTCATCAGGCTCATACTTTCGCGTTTTTCACATACTTGTTGAACAGATCCTGGGTTTTTTCTGGTTTGGATCACGTAGTAATGTGGGACCACACTGAAACAATCAATTAAACCTGGTCATGATAAATATTTTAGAGAATAATTCATGTTAGGTCTAGGTTAGGTCTGGGATTTGCTCTCATCAGGCTCATTCTTTCGCATATCTCTCATACTTGAGGGCTAGATCCTGGGCTTTTTCTGGATTGCATCACGTAGTAATGAAGTACAACACTGAAACAGTCAATTAAACCTGGTTTCCATCAATATTTTAGAGGATAACGCATGTTAGGTCTAGGTAAGGCCGGGGATTTTCACTCATCAGACTCATACTTTCACATTCTTCACATACTTGTTGAACAGATCCTGGGTTTTTTCTGGTTTGGATCACGTAGTAATGTGGGACCACACTGAAACAATCAATTAAACCTGGTCATGATAAATATTTTAGAGAATAATTCATGTTAGGTCTAGGTTAGGTCTGGGATTTGCTCTCATCAGGCTCATTCTTTCGCATATCTCTCACACTTGAGGGCTAGATCCTGGGCTTTTTCTGGATTGCATCACGTAGTAATGAAGTACAACACTGAAACAGTCAATTAAACCTGGTTTCCATCAATATCTTAGAGGACAACGCAAGTTAGGTCTGGGATAGGTCTGGGATTTGCTCTCATCAGGCTCATACTTTCGCGTTTTTCACATACTTGTTGGACAGATCCTGGGTTTTTCTGGTTTGGATCACGTAGTAATGTGGGACCACACTGAAACAATCAATTAAACCTGGTCATGATAAATATTTTAGAGGATAACGCATGTTAGGTCTAGGTTAGGTCTGGGATTTGCTCTCATCAGGCTCATTCTTTCGCATATTTCTCATACTAGATGGCTAGTTCCTGGGCTTTTTCTGGATTGCATCACATAGTAATGCAGTACAACACTGAAACACTCTATTAAACCTGGTTTCGATCAATATTATTGAGGATAACGCATGTTAGGTCTAGGTTAGGCCTGGGATTTTCACTCATCAGACTCATACTTTCGCATTCTTCACATACTTTTTGAACGGATCTTGGGTTTTTTCTGGTTTGGATCACATAGTAATGTGGTACCACACTGAAACAGTCGATTAAGCCAGTTTTCGATCAATATTTTTGAGGATGACGCATGTTAGGTCTAGGTTAGGTCGGGGTTTTTCACTCATCAGACTCATACTTTCGCATTCTTCACATACTTGTTGAACGGATCCTGGGTTTTTACTGGTTTGGATCACGTAGTAATGTGGTACCACGCTGAAACAGTCAATTAAAACTGGTTTCGATCAATATTTTAGGGGATAACGCAAGTTTGGTCTGGGATAGGTCTGGGATTCGCCCTCATCAGGCTCATACTTTCGCGTTTTTCACATACTTGTTCAACTGATCCTAGGTTTTTTCTGGTTTGGATCACGTAGCAATGTGGTACCACACTGAAACAGTCGATTAAACCTGGTTTCGATCAATATTTTAGAGGATAACGCAAGTTTGGTCTGGGATAGGTCTGGGATTTGCCCTCATTAGGCTCATACTTTCGCGTTTTTCACATACTTGTTGCACAGGTCCTGTTTTTTTCTGGTTTGGATCACGTAGTAAAGTGGTACCACACTGAAACAGTCCATTAAACCTGGTTTGGATCAATATTTTAGAGGACAACGCATGTTAGGTCTAGGTTAGCCCTGGGAATTTCACTCATCAGACTCATACTTTAGCATTCTTCACATACTTGTTGAACAGATACAGGGTTTTTTATGGTTTGGTTCACGTAGTAATGTGGTACCACACTGAAACATTCAATTAAACCTGGTCTTGATAAATATTTTAGAGGATAACGCATGTTAGGTTTGGGTTAGGTCTAGGATTTGTCCTCATCAGGCTCATACATTCGCATATTTCTCATACTTCATGGCTAGATCCTGGGCTGTTTCTGGATTGTATCACGTAGTAATGTGGTACCACGCTGAAACAGTCAATTAAACCTGGTTTCGATCAATATTTTAGAGGATAACGCAAGTTAGGTCTGGGATAGGTCTGGGATTCGCCCTCATCAGGCTCATACTTTCGCGTTTTTCACATACTTGTTGACCTGATCCTGGGTTCTTTCTGGTTTGGATCACGTAGTAATGTGGTACCACACTGAAACAGTCGATTAAACCCGGTTTCGATCAATATTTTAGAGGATAACGCAAGTTAAGTCTGGGATAGGTCTGGGATTTGCTCTCATCAGGCTCATTCTTTCGCATATTTCTCATACTTGATGGCTAGATCCTGGGCTTTTTCTGGATTGCATCACGTAGTAATGAAGTACAACACTGAAACAGTCAATTAAACCTGGTTTGCATCAATATCTTAGAGGACAACGCAAGTTAGGTCTGGGATAGGTCTGGGATTTGCTCTCATCAGGGTCATACTTTCGCAGTTCTAACATACATGTTGACCTGATCGAGTGTTTTTTCTGCTTTGGATCACGTAGTAAAGTGGTACCACACTGAAACAGTCCATTAAACCTGGTTTGGATCAATATTTTTGAGGATAACGAATGTTAGGTCTAGGTTAGGCCTGGGATTTTCACGCATCAGACTCATACTTTCGCATTCTTCACATACTTGTTGAACGGATCCTGGGTTTTTTCTGGTTTGGTTCACGTAGTAATGTGGGACCACACCGTAACAATCAATTAAACCTGGTTTCGATCAATATTTTAGAGGATAACGCAAGTTTGGTCTGGGATAGGTCTGGGCTTTGCCCTCATCAGGCTCATACTTTCGCGTCTTTCACATACTTGTTGAGCAGATCCTGGGTTTTTTCTGGTTTGGGTCACGTAGTAATGTGGTATCACACTGAAACAGTCAATTAAACCTGGTTTTGATGAATATTTTAGAGAATAACTCATGTTAGGTCTATGTTAGGTCTGGGATTTGCTCTCATCAGGCTCATTCTTTCGCATATTTCTCATACTAGATGGCTAGTTCCTGGGCTTTTTCTGGATTGCATCACGTAGTAATGAAGTACAACACTGAAACAGTCAATTAAACCTGGTTTCCATCAATATCTTAGAGGACAACGCAAGTTAAGTCTGGGATAGGTCTGGGCTTTGCCCTCATCAGGCTCATATTTTCGCGTCTTTCACATACTTGTTGAGCAGATCCTGGGTTTTTTCTGGTTTGGGTCACGTAGTAATGTGGGACCACACTGAAACAATCAATTAAACCTGGTCTTGATGAATATTTTAGAGGATAACGCATGTTAGGTCTGCGATAGGTCTGGGATTTGCCCTCATCAGACTCATACTTTCGCGTCTTTCACATACTTGTTGAGCAGATCCTGGGTTTTTTCTGGTGTGAATCACGTAGTAATGTGGTACCACACTGAAACAATCAATTAAACCTGATCTTGATAAATATTTTAGAGGATAACGCATGTTAGGTCTGGGTTAGGTCTAGGATTTGCCCTCATCAGGCTCATACTTTCTCATATTTCTCATACTTCATGGCTGGATCCTGGGCTATTTCTGGATTGGATCACGTAGTAATGTGGTACCACACTGAAACAGTCAATTAAACCTGGTTTTGATCAATATTTTAAAGGATAACGCAAGTTAAGTCTGGGATAGGTCTGGGCTTTGCCCTCATCAGGCTCATACTTTCGCGTCTTTCACATACTTGTTGAGCAGATCCTGGGTTTTTTCTGGTTTGGGTCACGTAGTAATGTGTTACCACACTGAAACATTCAATTAAACCTGGTCTTGACAAAAATTTTAGAGGATAACGCATTTTAGGTTTGGGTTGGTCTAGGATTTGCCCTCATCAGGCTCATACTTTCGCATATTTCTCATACTTCATGGCTAGATCCTGGGCTGTTTCTGGATTGTATCACATAGTAATGTGGTACCACGCTGAAACAGTCGATTAAACCTGGTTTCGATCAATATTTTAAAGGATAACGCAAGTTAAGTCTGGGATAGGTCTGGGATTTGACCTCATCAGACTCATACTTTCGCGTTTTTCACATACTTGTTGAACAGATCCTGGGTTTTTTCTGGTTTGGATCACGTAGTAGTGTGGTACCACACTGAAACAGTCCATTAAACCTGGTCATGATAAATATTTTAGAGAATAATTCATGTTAGGTCTAGGTTAGGTCTGGGATTTGCTCTCATCAGGCTCATTCTTTCGCATATCTCTCACACTTGAGGGCTAGATCCTGGGCTTTTTCTGGATTGCATCACGTAGTAATGAAGTACAACACTGAAACAGTCAATTAAACCTGGTTTCCATCAATATCTTAGAGGACAACGCAAGTTAGGTCTGGGATAGGTCTGGGATTTGCTCTCACCAGGCTCATACTTTCGCGTTTTTCACATACTTGTTGGACAGATCCTGGGTTTTTCTGGTTTGGATCACGTAGTAATGTGGGACCACACTGAAACAATCAATTAAACCTGGTCATGATAAATATTTTAGAGGATAACGCATGGTAGGTCTAGGTTAGGTCTGGGATTTGCTCTCATCAGGCTCATTCTTTCGCATATTTCTCATACTAGATGGCTAGTTCCTGGGCTTTTTCTGGATTGCATCACATAGTAATGCAGTACAACACTGAAACACTCTATTAAACCTGGTTTCGATCAATATTATTGAGGATAACGCATGTTAGGTCTAGGTTAGGCCTGGGATTTTCACTCATCAGACTCATACTTTCGCATTCTTCACATACTTTTTGAACGGATCCTGGGTTTTTTCTGGTTTGGATCACATAGTAATGTGGTACCACACTGAAACAGTCGATTAAACCAGTTTTCGATCAATATTTTTGAGGATAACGCATGTTAGGTCTAGGTTTGGCCGGGGTTTTTCACTCATCAGACTCATACTTTCGCATTCTTCACATACTTGTTGAACGGATCCTGGGTTTTTACTGGTTTGGATCACGTAGTAATGTGGTACCACGCTGAAACAGTCAATTAAAACTGGTTTCGATCAATATTTTAGGGGATAACGCAAGTTTGGTCTGGGATAGGTCTGGGATTCGCCCTCATCAGGCTCATACTTTCGCGTTTTTCACATACTTGTTCAACTGATCCTAGGTTTTTTCTGGTTTGGATCACGTAGCAATGTGGTACCACACTGAAACAGTCGATTAAACCTGGTTTCGATCAATATTTTAGAGGATAACGCAAGTTTGGTCTGGGATAGGTCTGGGATTTGCCCTCATTAGGCTCATACTTTCGCGTTTTTCACATACTTGTTGCACAGGTCCTGTTTTTTTCTGGTTTGGATCACGTAGTAAAGTGGTACCACACTGAAACAGTCCATTAAACCTGGTTTGGATCAATATTTTAGAGGACAACGCATGTTAGGTCTAGGTTAGCCCTGGGAATTTCACTCATCAGACTCATACTTTAGCATTCTTCACATACTTGTTGAACAGATACAGGGTTTTTTATGGTTTGGTTCACGTAGTAATGTGGTACCACACTGAAACATTCAATTAAACCTGGTCTTGATAAATATTTTAGAGGATAACGCATGTTAGGTTTGGGTTAGGTCTAGGATTTGTCCTCATCAGGCTCATACATTCGCATATTTCTCATACTTCATGGCTAGATCCTGGGCTGTTTCTGGATTGTATCACGTAGTAATGTGGTACCACGCTGAAACAGTCAATTAAACCTGGTTTCGATCAATATTTTAGAGGATAACGCAAGTTAGGTCTGGGATAGGTCTGGGATTCGCCCTCATCAGGCTCATACTTTCGCGTTTTTCACATACTTGTTGACCTGATCCTGGGTTCTTTCTGGTTTGGATCACGTAGTAATGTGGTACCACACTGAAACAGTCGATTAAACCCGGTTTCGATCAATATATTAGAGGATAACGCAAGTTAAGTCTGGGATAGGTCTGGGATTTGCTCTCATCAGGCTCATTCTTTCGCATATTTCTCATACTTGATGGCTAGATCCTGGGCTTTTTCTGGATTGCATCACGTAGTAATGAAGTACAACACTGAAACAGTCAATTAAACCTGGTTTGCATCAATATCTTAGAGGACAACGCAAGTTAGGTCTGGGATAGGTCTGGGATTTGCCCTCATCAGGGTCATACTTTCGCAGTTCTAACATACATGTTGACCTGATCGAGTGTTTTTTCTGCTTTGGATCACGTAGTAAAGTGGTACCACACTGAAACAGTCCGTTAAACCTGGTTTGGATCAATATTTTTGAGGATAACGCATGTTAGGTCTAGGTTAGGCCTGGGATTTTCACGCATCAGACTCATACTTTCGCATTCTTCACATACTTGTTGAACGGATCCTGGGTTTTTTCTGGTTTGGTTCACGTAGTAATGTGGGACCACACCGTAACAATCAATTAAACCTGGTTTCGATCAATATTTTAGAGGATAACGCAAGTTTGGTCTGGGATAGGTCTGGGCTTTGCCCTCATCAGGCTCATACTTTCGCGTCTTTCACATACTTGTTGAGCAGATCCTGGGTTTTTTCTGGTTTGGATCACGTAGTAATGTGGTATCACACTGACACAGTCAATTAAACCTGGTTTTGATGAATATTTTAGAGAATAACTCATGTTAGGTCTATGTTAGGTCTGGGATTTGCTCTCATCAGGCTCATTCTTTCGCATATTTCTCATACTAGATGGCTAGTTCCTGGGCTTTTTCTGGATTGCATCACGTAGTAATGAAGTACAACACTGAAACAGTCAATTAAACCTGGTTTCCATCAATATCTTAGAGGACAACGCAAGTTAAGTCTGGGATAGGTCTGGGCTTTGCCCTCATCAGGCTCATATTTTCGCGTCTTTCACATACTTGTTGAGCAGATCCTGGGTTTTTTCTGGTTTGGGTCACGTAGTAATGTGGGACCACACTGAAACAATCAATTAAACCTGGTCTTGATAAATATTTTAGAGGATAACGCATGTTAGGTCTGCGATAGGTCTGGGATTTGCCCTCATCAGACTCATACTTTCGCGTCTTTCACATACTTGTTGAGCAGATCCTGGGTTTTTTCTGGTGTGAATCACGTAGTAATGTGGTACCACACTGATACAATCAATTAAACCTGATCTTGATAAATATTTTAGAGGATAACGCATGTTAGGTCTGGGTTAGGTCTAGGATTTGCCCTCATCAGGCTCATACTTTCTCATATTTCTCATACTTCATGGCTGGATCCTGGGCTATTTCTGGATTGGATCACGTAGTAATGTGGTACCACACTGAAACAGTCAATTAAACCTGGTTTTGATCAATATTTTAAAGGATAACGCAAGTTAAGTCTGGGATAGGTCTGGGCTTTGCCCTCATCAGGCTCATACTTTCGCGTCTTTCACATACTTGTTGAGCAGATCCTGGGTTTTTTCTGGTTTGGGTCACGTAGTAATGTGTTACCACACTGAAACATTCAATTAAACCTGGTCTTGACAAAAATTTTAGAGGATAACGCATTTTAGGTTTGGGTTGGTCTAGGATTTGCCCTCATCAGGCTCATACTTTCGCATATTTCTCATACTTCATGGCTAGATCCTGGGCTGTTTCTGGATTGTATCACATAGTAATGTGGTACCACGCTGAAACAGTCGATTAAACCTGGTTTCGATCAATATTTTAAAGGATAACGCAAGTTAAGTCTGGGATAGGTCTGGGATTTGACCTCATCAGACTCATACTTTCGCGTTTTTCACATACTTGTTGAACAGATCCTGGGTTTTTTCCGGTTTGGATCACGTAGTAGTGTGGTACCACACTGAAACAGTCCATTAAACCTGTTTGCGATCAATATTTGAGAGGATAACGCATGTTAGGTCTGGGTTAGGTCTAGGATTTGCCCTCATCAGGCTCATACTTTCGCATATTTCTCATACTTCATGGCTGGATCCTCGGCTATTTCTGGTTTGGATCACGTAGTAATGTGGGACCACACTGAAACAGTCAATTAAACCTGGTTTCGATCAATATATTAGAGAATAATTCATGTTAGGTCCAGGTTAGGTCTGGGATTTGCTCTCATCAGGCTCATTCTTTCGGATATTTCTCATACTTGATGGCTAGATCCTGGGCTTTTTCTGGATTGCATCACGTAGTAATGAAGTACAACACTGAAACAGTCAATTAAACCTGGTTTCCATCAATATCTTAGAGGACAACGCAAGTTAGGTCTGGGATAGGTCTGGGATTTGCCCACATCAGGCTCATACTTTCGCGTTTTTCACATACTTGTTGAACAGATCCTGGGTTTTTTCTGGTTTGGATCACGTAGTAATTCGGGACCACACTGAAACAATCAATTAAACCTGGTCTTGATAAATATTTTAGAGGATAACGCATGTTAGGTCTGGGATAGGTCTGGGATTTGCCCTCATCAGACTCATACTTTCGCACACTTCACATACTCGTTGAACAGATCCTGGGTTATTTTCTGGTTTGGATCCCATAGTAATGTGGTACCACACTGAAACAGTCGATTAAACCAGGTTTCGATCAATATTTTTGAAGATAACGCATGTTAGGTCTAGGTTAGGCCTGGGATTTTCACTCATCAGGCTCATACTTTCACATTCTTCTCATACTTGTTGAACGGATCCTGGGTTTTTTCTGGTTTGGATCACGTAGTAATGTGGTACCACGCTGAAACAGTCAACTAAACCTGGTTTTGATCAATATTTTAGAGAATAATTGATGTTAGGTCTAGGTTAGGTCTGGGATTTGCTCTCATCAGGCTCATTCTTTCGCATATTTCTCATACTTGATGGCTAGATCCTGGGCTTTTTCTGGATTGCATCACGTAGTAATGTGGTACCACGCTGAAACAGTCAATTAAACCTGGTTTTGATGAATATTTTAGAGAATAATTGATGTTAGGTCTAGGTTAGGTCTGGGATTTGCTCTCATCAGGCTCATTCTTTCGCATATTTCTCATATTTGATGGCTAGATCCTGGGCTTTTTCTGGATTGCATCACGTAGTAATGTGGGACCACACTGAAACAGTCAATTAAACCTGGTTTCCATCAATATTTTAGAGGATAACGCATGTTAGGTCTAGGTTAGCCCTGGGATTTTCACTCATCAGACTCATACTTTTTTTTTTTTTTTTTTTTTTTTTTTTTGTCGTGGGGAAAATCTTCGAAAGACTCCCTCCCACCTCCTTGGGGAGAGGTGGGAGGGGTGTGTGGGATTCCCCGCGCCCGTACAACGACAGGCGCCGGACCTACCCACTAAAAACCCCACGGTGTCCCTTCGGCACGCTTTGGGAGGATACCGGGAATCGCTCGAAGCATTCTTCCGGTATCCTCCCCGTGCCCGCGCTTTCGCGCCCATCCCCCGGGGGGACAATCGGTCCCCCCAGTAGACACACTGCCTCATAGCGGCGGGACGGGGCCACTCCATCCCGCCGCTATCCGTCCCGGGGCCGCGTTTAGTGGCGCCTGCGAGCCCCAACTCGCAACCGCCCGCGACCCCGTTTCCACCCCTCGGCGGCCGGGCGTTCATGGCCGCACCAGACCGCCGAGGGTGCCTGCCCTTGCGTCGGCCCGGTAGGGGGAGGCACTCCTACCCCCAACCGGTCCGACCCGGCGCCGCCTGGCGGGAGGAGGGTCCCCTCAGGACCCCCCTCCCAGCCTAGGTCATCCGCCACGCCGAGGCGGCCGCCCGCGACGCCTCGCGACCGGGCGACGACCTCGGGCCACCGCACGAGCGCGAGCTTCAGCGCGCCGCTGAACCTCGCGCTCCCTCCCCGCGGCCTCCTTCTGCAACATTACGTTCTCGCAGAAGGAGGCCACGGCCCTCCACTTCTCCTCGCTGCCGAGCATGGCGCGCACCACGCCCGGCAGCGAGACATCCCGCCCGACGACGCCGACCAGGACACGGCGCTCCCCTTCCCACGCGGGGCATACCTCCAGGGTATGATCCGCCGTGTCCTGCTCAGCGTCGCAGTGGCAGCAACGCGCCGTCGGCTCCTTCCCTATCCGGCACAGGTATCTTCCGAAGCTGCCATGCCCGGAAAACACCTGTGCCATCCGGTAGGTGAGGCTGCCATGGCCTCTGTCCAGCCACTCCTTCAGGAGTGGCCGAACCGCCCCGACAGTCCGGTGCCCCGCGGTTGGCAGAGCCAGCCGCTCCTGCCACGCGAGCAACACGGACTGCCGGGCCTGGCGCTTCAAATCGCCCCAAGCAGGTTCCTGCCCGCCCGGGACCGCCCCCACCCCCGCGCGACGGTCGACGCGGTGCCGATACATCACCGCGTGCGACCGCGCGAGCAGGTCCAAGGGCGGCATCCCCGCTAGAACCGTCGCCGCCTCATGTGACACGGTCCGATACCCGCGGACGACCCTGAGCGCCATGCGCCTCTGCACCCGACGCAGCATAGTCATGCTGCGCCGGGAGGCAGCCAGGTCGTCCGCCCAGACGGGGGCCCCGTATAGGGCCACCGACTGGACTATTGCCACATAGAGGCGACGAACTCGGCCCGCCGGGCCCCCCAGGTTGGGCAGGATCCGGCCCAGAGCCGCAACCATCCTTTCCAACCGGGGGACCAGGCATCGGAAATGCTCCTCGAAACGCCAGTGGCTATCGAGGATCAGCCCTAGATACCTGATCTGGGGCTTCACCTCGATGTCAGCCCCACCCACCCGGATCAGAGGGGGTGGCGGATCCTGCCGAGGTGAATGAAACGCAATCACCTCGGGCTTATGGACCGCCACCGTCATCCCCATCCCCCTGATCCGGTCGACGACGCGTTGCGACCCCTCCTCCGCGCGGCGCATGGCCCTCCCCCAGTGCGCCCCGACGGCCAGCACCAGTGTGTCATCCGCATAACACACCGTGCTGACGCCGTCGGGGAGGCCGGCCCGCAACACCGAGTCGTACGCGATGCTCCACAGGAGTGGCCCGAGGACCGACCCCTGCGGAACACCGCAGTACACCTCCCTCCGCATATCACCATCCCGGCCCGGATACTCGATCCACCTGCCGCGGAGATAATCCCCGACGACCGTCCTGAGACAAGGGGGGACTCGATGATATTCGAGTCCCCTCCTTATCTCTTCCCAGGGGAGGGTGTTAAAGGCATTGGCAATATCCAAGGATATTGCCAATGCCACCCCACCCCGGGAGACGACCGCCCCCGAGAGGGCCCTCACACGACCTATCGCGTCGATAGTCGATCGGCCCCCCCCAGAAACCGAACTGGCAGTCGGCCAGACCGGGATCACCCCGCGACAGGTGCTCGACGAGGCGGGCAGCAATCACCCGCTCGAAGAGCTTGCCCACCTCGTCGAGGAGACAAATGGGCCGGTATGCGGAGGGAGACTCCGCGGGCCGACCCTCCTTCCGGAGGAGGACCATCCTCGCCACCTTCCAACTGGGGGGGAATCGCCCGTCCCTCAGGCAGCGGTCGAACAACCGCCTGAGGTCGGCCCCAAGGACGCCCTGGGTCAAGACCCAAACCCGGCCGGGCACACCACCCGGACCCGGGGCCGTGTTACGAACCCCGAGCCGTCTGATGGCCGCTGCCAGCTCCTCCTGCGTGACCCCCAGCTCGGCCGTCCACTCCACTGGGACAGCCGCCGCCGCCGGAGGACGCGGTCCCCTCTCCCCAATTGGGAAGTGTGTATTGACCACGTCCTCCAGCAGCCGGGGGTCAAGACCCTCGGTGACGGGGGGCGCCCACGGGCGGAGCTTATTCAGCACCACCTTATATGGGCGCCCCCATGGATCGTCATCAAGGGTCTGGAGGAGCTCCTTCCATGCCCGGGTCTTGGCCCGTTTGATGGCGACCTGCAGAGCAACCCGCGCCACGCGGTATGCTCCATACAGGTCATCAGCTGCCCTCGCTCGCGCCACGCCGTCGCCTGTACGTTGACGACGGCGCGCGCGGGTGTACTGGCGTCGGGCGCGGACAGTCGCGACTCGCAACTCCGCGATCGCGTCCGACCACCAGTACACCGCCCGGCGAGGAGAAGCCCGCCCGACCCGAGGCATCGCCGCGTCGCAAATACCCGCGACCAATGCTCCGAGCCGGGCGAATCAGACTCATACTTTCGCGTTTTTCACATACTTGTTGAACAGATCCTGGGTTTTTTCTGGTTTGGATCACGTAGTAGTGCGGTACCACACTGAAACAGTCCATTAAACCTGTTTGCGATCAATATTTGAGAGGATAACGCATGTTAGGTCTGGGTTAGGTCTAGGATTTATCCTCATCAGGCTCATACTTTCGCATATTTCTCATACTTCATGGCTGGATCCTGGGCTATTTCTGGATTGGATCACGTAGTAATGTGGTACCACACTGAAACAGTCAATTAAACCTGGTTTTGATCAATATTTTAGAGAATAATTCATGTTAGGTCTAGGTTAGGTCTGGGATTTGCTCTCATCAGGCTCATTCTTTCGCATATTTCTCATACTTGATGGCTACATCCTAGGCTTCTTCTGGATTGCATCACGTAGTAATGAAGTACAACACTGAAGCAGTCAATTAAACCTGGTTTCGATCAATATTTTAGAGAATAATTCATGTTAGGTCTAGGTTAGGTCTGGGATTTGCTCTCATCAGGCTCATTCTTTCGCATATTTCTCATACTTGATGGCTAGATCCTGGGCTTTTTCTGGATTGCATCACGTAGTAATGAAGTACAACACTGAAACAGTCGATTAAACCAGGTTTCGATCAATATTTTTGAGGATAACGCATGTTAGGTCTAGGTTAGGCCTGGGATTTTCACTCATCAGTCTCATACTTTCGCATTCTTCTCATACTTGTTGAACGGATCCTGGGTTTTTTCTGGTTTGGATCACGTAGTAATATGGTACCACGCTGAAACAGTCAATTAAACCTGGTTTTGATCAATATTTTAGAGAATAATTCATGTTAGGTCTAGGTTAGGTCTGGGATTTGCTCTCATCAGGCTCATTCTTTCGCATATTTCTCATACTTGACGGCTCGATCCTGGGCTTTCTCTGGATTGCATCACGTAGTAATGAGGTACAACACTGAAACAGTCAATTAAACCTGGTTTCGATCAATATTTTAGAGGACAACGCATGTCAGGTCTAGGTTAGGCCTGGGATTTGCTCTCATCAGGGACATACTTTCGAAGTTTTAACATACATATTGGTCTGATCGAGGGTTTTTTCTGCTTTGGATCACGTAGTAAAGTGGTACCACACTGAAACAGTCCATGAAACCTGGTGTTGATAAATATTTTAGAGGATAACGCATGTTAGGTCTGGGTTAGGTCTAGGATTTGCCCTCATAAGGCTCATACTTTCGCATATTTCTCATACTTCATGGCTAGATCCTGGGCTGTTTCTGGATTGTATCACGTAGTAATGTGGTACCACGCTGAAACAGTCAATTAAACCTGGTTTCGATCAATATTTTAGAGGATAACGCAAGATAGGTGTGGCATAGGTCTGGGATTCGCCCTCATCAGGCTCATAATTTCGCATTCTTCACATACTTGTTGAACGGATCCAGGGTTTTTTCTGGTTTGGATCACGTAGTAATGTGGGACCACACTGAAACAGTCAATTAAACCTGGTTTCGATCAATATATTAGAGAATAATTCATGGTAGGTCTAGGTTAGGTCTGGGATTTGCTCTCATCAGGCTCATTCTTTCGCATATTTCTCATACTTGATGGATAGATCCTGGGCTTTTTCTGGATTGCATCACGTAGTAATGAAGTACAACACTGAATCAGTCAATTAAACCTGGTTTCCATCAATATCTTAGAGGACAACGCAAGTTAGGTCTGGGATAGGTCTGGGATTTGCCCACATCAGGCTCATACTTTCGCGTTTTTCACATACTTGTTGAACAGAACCTGGGTTTTTTCTGGTTTGGATCACGTAGTAGTGTGGTACCACACTGAAACAGTCCATTAAACATGGTTTGGATCAACATTTTAGAGGATAACGCATGTTAGGTCTAGGTTAGGTCTGGGATTTTCACTCATCAGACTCATACTTTCGCACACTTCACATACTCGTTGAACAGATCCTGGGTTATTTCCTGGTTTGGATCTCATAGTAATGTGGTACCACACTGAAACAGTCGATTAAACCAGGTTTCGATCAATATTTTTGAGGATAACGCATGTTAGGTCTAGGTTAGGCCTGGGATTTTCACTCATCAGTCTCATACTTTCGCATTCTTCTCATACTTGTTGAACGAATCATGGGTTTTTTCTGGTTTGGATCACGTAGTAATATGGTACCACGCTGAAACAGTCAATTAAACCTGGTTTTGATCAATATTTTAGAGAATAATTCATGTTAGGTCTAGGTTAGGTCTGGGATTTGCTCTCATCAGGCTCATTCTTTCGCATATTTCTCATACTTGACGGCTCGATCCTGGGCTTTCTCTGGATTGCATCACGTAGTAATGAGGTACAACACTGAAACAGTCAATTAAACCTGGTTTCGATCAATATTTTAGAGAATAATTCATGTTAGGTCTAGGTTAGGTCTGGGATTTGCTGTCATCAGGCTCATTCTTTCGCATATATCTCATACTTGATGGCTAGATCCTGGGCTTTCTCTGGATTGCATCACGTAGTAATGAAGTACAACACTGAAACAGTCAATTAAACCTGGTTTCCATCAATATTTTAGAGGACAACGCATGTCAGGTCTAGGTTAGGCCTGGGATTTGCTCTCATCAGGGACATACTTTCGAAGTTTTAACATACATATTGGTCTGATCGAGGGTTTTTTCCGCTTTGGATCACGTAGTAAAGTGGTACCACACTGAAACAGTCCATGAAACCTGGTGTTGATAAATATTTTAGAGGATAACGCATGTTAGGTCTGGGTTAGGTCTAGGATTTGCCCTCATAAGGCTCATACTTTCGCATATTTCTCATACTTCATGGCTAGATCCTGGGCTGTTTCTGGATTGTATCACGTAGTAATGTGGTACCACGCTGAAACAGTCAATTAAACCTGGTTTCGATCAATATTTTAGAGGATAACGCAAGATAGGTGTGGCATAGGTCTGGGATTCGCCCTCATCAGGCTCATAATTTCGCATTCTTCACATACTTGTTGAACGGATCCAGGGTTTTTTCTGGTTTGGATCACGTAGTAATGTGGGACCACACTGAAACAGTCAATTAAACCTGGTTTCGGTCAATATATTAGAGAATAATTCATGGTAGGTCTAGGTTAGGTCTGGGATTTGCTCTCATCAGGCTCATTCTTTCGCATATTTCTCATACTTGATGGATAGATCCTGGGCTTTTTCTGGATTGCATCACGTAGTAATGAAGTACAACACTGAATCAGTCAATTAAACCTGGTTTCCATCAATATCTTAGAGGACAACGCAAGTTAGGTCTGGGATAGGTCTGGGATTTGCCCACATCAGGCTCATACTTTCGCGTTTTTCACATACTTGTTGAACAGAACCTGGGTTTTTTCTGGTTTGGATCACGTAGTAGTGTGGTACCACACTGAAACAGTCCATTAAACATGGTTTGGATCAACATTTTAGAGGATAACGCATGTTAGGTCTAGGTTAGGTCTGGGATTTTCACTCATCAGACTCATACTTTCGCACACTTCACATACTCGTTGAACAGATCCTGGGTTATTTCCTGGTTTGGATCTCATAGTAATGTGGTACCACACTGAAACAGTCGATTAAACCAGGTTTCGATCAATATTTTTGAGGATAACGCATGTTAGGTCTAGGTTAGGCCTGGGATTTTCACTCATCAGACTCATACTTTCGCATTCTTCTCATACTTGTTGAACGGATCCTGGGTTTTTTCTGGTTTGGATCACGTAGTAATGTGGGACCACACTGAAACAGTCAATTAAACCTGGTTTCGATCAATATATTAGAGAATAATTCATGGTAGGTCTAGGTTAGGTCTGGGATTTGCTCTCATCAGGCTCATTCTTTCGCATATTTCTCATACTTGATGGATAGATCCTGGGCTTTTTCTGGATTGCATCACGTAGTAATGAAGTACAACACTGAATCAGTCAATTAAACCTGGTTTCCATCAATATCTTAGAGGACAACGCAAGTTAGGTCTGGGATAGGTCTGGGATTTGCCCACATCAGGCTCATACTTTCGCGTTTTTCACATACTTGTTGAACAGAACCTGGGTTTTTTCTGGTTTGGATCACGTAGTAGTGTGGTACCACACTGAAACAGTCCATTAAACATGGTTTGGATCAACATTTTAGAGGATAACGCATGTTAGGTCTAGGTTAGGCCTGGGATTTTCACTCATCAGACTCATACTTTCGCATTCTTCTCATACTTGTTGAACGGATCCTGGGTTTTTTCTAGTTTGTATCACGTAGTAATGTGGGACCACACTGAAACAGTCAATTAAACCTGGTTTCGATCAATATATTAGAGAATAATTAATGTTAGGTCTAGGTTAGGCCTGGGATTTTCACTCATCAGACTCATACTTTCGCACTCTTCTCATACTTGTTGAACGGATCCTGGGTTTTTTCTGGTTTGGATCACGTAGTAATGTGGTACCACACTGAAACATTGAATTAAACCTGGTCTTGATAAATATTTTAGAGGATAACGCATGTTAGGTCTGGGTTAGGTCTAGGATTTGCCCTCATCAGGCTCATACTTTCGCATATTTCTCATACTTCATGGCTGGATCCTGGGCTATTTCTGGATTGGATTACGTATTAATGTGGTACCACACTGAAACAGTCAATTAAACCTGGTTTTGATGAATATTTTATAGAATAATTCATGTTAGGTCTAGGTTAGGCATGGGATTTGCTCTCATCAGGCTCATTCTTTCGCATATTTCTCATACTTGATGGCTAGATCCTGGGCTTTCTCTGGATTGCATCACGTAGTAATGAAGTACAACACTGAAACAGTCAATTAAACCTGGTTTCCATCAATATTTTAGAGCACAACGCATGTTAGGTCTAGGTTAGGCCTGGGATTTGCCCTCATCAGGGTCATACTTTCGAAGTTTTAACATACATATTGGTCTGATCGAGGGTTTTTTCCGCTTTGGATCACGTAGTAAAGTGGTACCACACTGAAACAGTCTATTAAACCTGGTCTTGATAAATATTTTAGAGGATATCGCATGTTAGGTCTGGGTTAGGTCTAGGATTTGCCCTCATCAGGCTCCTACTTTCGCAATTTTCTCATACTTCATGGCCGGATCCTGGGCTATTTCCGGATTGGATCACATAGTAATGTGGTACCACACTGAAACAGTCAATTACACCTGGTTTTCATCAATATTTTAGAGGACAACGCATGTCAGGTCTAGGTTAGGTCTGGGATTTGCTCTCATCAGGGTCATACTGTCGCAGTTTTAACTTACTTGTTGAACGGATCCTGGGTTTTTTCTGGTTTGGTTCACGTAGTAATGTGGTACCACACTGAAACATTCAATTAAACCTGGTCTTGATAAATATTTTAGAGGATAACGCATGTTAGGTTTGGGTTAGGTCTAGGATTTGCCCTCATCAGGCTCATACTTTCGCATATTTCTTATTCTTCATGGCTAGATCCTGGGCTGTTTCTGGATTGTATCACATAGTAATGTGGTACCACGCTGAAACAGTCGATTAAACCTGGTTTCGATCAATATATTAGAGGATAACGCAAGTTAAGTCTGGGATAGGTCTGGGATTTGACCTCATCAGACTCATACTTTCGCGTTTTTCACATACTTGTTGAACAGATCCTGGGTTTTTTCTGGTTTGGATCACGTAGTAATGTGGTACCACACTGAAACAGTCGATGAAACCTGGTTTCGATCAATATTTTAGAGGATAACGCAAGTTAAGTCTGGGATTGGTCCGGGATTTGACCTCATCAGACTCATACTTTCGCACACTTCACATACTCGTTGAACAGATCCTGGGTTATTTTCTGGTTTGGACCACATAGTAATGTGGTACCACACTGAAACAGTCGATTAAACCAGGTTTCGATCAATATTTTTGAGGATAACGCACGTTAGGTCTAGGTTAGGCCTGGGATTTTCACTCATCAGATTCATACTTTCGCATTCTTCACATACTTGTTGAACGGATCCTGGGTTTTTTCTGGTTTGGATCACGTAGTAATGTGGGACCACACTGTAACAGTCAATTAAACCTGGTTTCGATCAATACTTTAGAGAATAATTCATGTTAGGTCTAGGTTAGGTCTGGGATTTGCTCTCATCAGGCTCATTCTTTCGCATATTTCTCATACATGATGGCTATATCCTGGGCTTTTTCTGGATTGCATCACGTAGTAATGAAGTACAACACTGAAACAGTCAATTAAACCTGGTTTCCATCAATATCTTAGAGGACAACGCAAGTTAGGTCTGGGATAGGTCTGGGATTTGCCCTCATCAGGCTCATTGTTTCGCGTTTTTCACATACTTGTTGAACAGATCCTGGGTTTTTTCTGGTTTGTATCACGTAGTAGTGTGGTACCACACTGAAACTGTCCATTAAACCTGGTTTGCATCAATATTTTAGAGGATAACGCATGTTAGGTCTAGGTTAGACCTGGGATTTTCACTCATCAGACTCATACTTTCGCATTGTTCACATACTTGTTGAACAGATCCTGGGTTTTTTCTGGTTTGGATCACGTAGTAATGTGGTACCACGCTGAAACAGTCAACTAAACCTGGTTTTGATCAATATTTTAGAGAATAATTGATGTTAGGTCTAGGTTAGGTCTGGGATTTGCTCTCATCAGGCTCATTCTTTCGCATATTTCTCATACTTGATGGCTAGATCCTGGGCTTTTTCTGGATTGCATCACGTAGTAATGTGGTACCACGCTGAAACAGTCAATTAAACCTGGTTTTGATGAATATTTTAGAGAATAATTGATGTTAGGTCTAGGTTAGGTCTGGGATTTGCTCTCATCAGGCTCATTCTTTCGCATATTTCTCATATTTGATGGCTAGATCCTGGGCTTTTTCTGGATTGCATCACGTAGTAATGTGGGACCACACTGAAACAGTCAATTAAACCTGGTTTCCATCAATATTTTAGAGGATAACGCATGTTAGGTCTAGGTTAGCCCTGGGATTTTCACTCATCAGACTCATACTTTTTTTTTTTTTTTTTTTTTTTTTTTTGTCGTGGGGAAAATCTTCGAAAGACTCCCTCCCACCTCCTTGGGGAGAGGTGGGAGGGGTGTGTGGGATTCCCCGCGCCCGTACAACGACAGGCGCGGGACCTACCCACTAAAAACCCCACGGTGTCCCTTCGGCACGCTTTGGGAGGATACCGGGAATCGCTCGAAGCATTCTTCCGGTATCCTCCCCGTGCCCGCGCTTTCGCGCCCATCCCCCGGGGGGACAATCGGTCCCCCCAGTAGACACACTGCCTCATAGCGGCGGGACGGGGCCACTCCATCCCGCCGCTATCCGTCCCGGGGCCGCGTTTAGTGGCGCCTGCGAGCCCCAACTCGCAACCGCCCGCGACCCCGTTTCCACCCCTCGGCGGCCGGGCGTTCATGGCCGCACCAGACCGCCGAGGGTGCCTGCCCTTGCGTCGGCCCGGTAGGGGGAGGCACTCCTACCCCCAACCGGTCCGACCCGGCGCCGCCTGGCGGGTGGAGGGTCCCCTCAGGACCCCCCTCCCAGCCTAGGTCATCCGCCACGCCGAGGCGGCCGCCCGCGACGCCTCGCGACCGGGCGACGACCTCGGGCCACCGCACGAGCGCGAGCTTCAGCGCGCCGCTGAACCTCGCGCTCCCTCCCCGCGGCCTCCTTCTGCAACATTACGTTCTCGCAGAAGGAGGCCACGGCCCTCCACTTCTCCTCGCTGCCGAGCATGGCGCGCACCACGCCCGGCAGCGAGACATCCCGCCCGACGACGCCGACCAGGACACGGCGCTCCCCCTCCCACGCGGGGCATACCTCCAGGGTATGATCCGCCGTGTCCTGCTCAGCGTCGCAGTGGCAGCAACGCGCCGTCGGCTCCTTCCCTATCCGGCACAGGTATCTTCCGAAGCTGCCATGCCCGGAAAACACCTGTGCCATCCGGTAGGTGAGGCTGCCATGGCCTCTGTCCAGCCACTCCTTCAGGAGTGGCCGAACCGCCCCGACAGTCCGGTGCCCCGCGGTTGGCAGAGCCAGCCGCTCCTGCCACGCGAGCAACACGGACTGCCGGGCCTGGCGCTTCAAATCGCCCCAAGCAGGTTCCTGCCCGCCCGGGACCGCCCCCACCCCCGCGCGACGGTCGACGCGGTGCCGATACATCACCGCGTGCGACCGCGCGAGCAGGTCCAAGGGCGGCATCCCCGCTAGAACCGTCGCCGCCTCATGTGACACGGTCCGATACCCGCGGACGACCCTGAGCGCCATGCGCCTCTGCACCCGACGCAGCATAGTCATGCTGCGCCGGGAGGCAGCCAGGTCGTCCGCCCAGACGGGGGCCCCGTATAGGGCCACCGACTGGACTATTGCCACATAGAGGCGACGAACTCGGCCCGCCGGGCCCCCCAGGTTGGGCAGGATCCGGCCCAGAGCCGCAACCATCCTTTCCAACCGGGGGACCAGGCATCGGAAATGCTCCTCGAAACGCCAGTGGCTATCGAGGATCAGCCCTAGATACCTGATCTGGGGCTTCACCTCGATGTCAGCCCCACCCACCCGGATCAGAGGGGGTGGCGGATCCTGCCGAGGTGAATGAAACGCAATCACCTCGGGCTTATGGACCGCCACCGTCATCCCCATCCCCCTGATCCGGTCGACGACGCGTTGCGACCCCTCCTCCGCGCGGCGCATGGCCCTCCCCCAGTGCGCCCCGACGGCCAGCACCAGTGTGTCATCCGCATAACACACCGTGCTGACGCCGTCGGGGAGGCCGGCCCGCAACACCGAGTCGTACGCGATGCTCCACAGGAGTGGCCCGAGGACCGACCCCTGCGGAACACCGCAGTACACCTCCCTCCGCATATCACCATCCCGGCCCGGATACTCGATCCACCTGCCGCGGAGATAATCCCCGACGACCGTCCTGAGACAAGGGGGGACTCGATGATATTCGAGTCCCCTCCTTATCTCTTCCCAGGGGAGGGTGTTAAAGGCATTGGCAATATCCAAGGATATTGCCAATGCCACCCCACCCCGGGAGACGACCGCCCCCGAGAGGGCCCTCACACGACCTATCGCGTCGATAGTCGATCGGCCCCCCCAGAAACCGAACTGGCAGTCGGCCAGACCGGGATCACCCCGCGACAGGTGCTCGACGAGGCGGGCAGCAATCACCCGCTCGAAGAGCTTGCCCACCTCGTCGAGGAGACAAATGGGCCGGTATGCGGAGGGAGACTCCGCGGGCCGACCCTCCTTCCGGAGGAGGACCATCCTCGCCACCTTCCAACTGGGGGGGAATCGCCCGTCCCTCAGGCAGCGGTCGAACAACCGCCTGAGGTCGGCCCCAAGGACGCCCTGGGTCAAGACCCAAACCCGGCCGGGCACACCACCCGGACCCGGGGCCGTGTTACGAACCCCGAGCCGTCTGATGGCCGCTGCCAGCTCCTCCTGCGTGACCCCCAGCTCGGCCGTCCACTCCACTGGGACAGCCGCCGCCGCCGGAGGACGCGGTCCCCTCTCCCCAATTGGGAAGTGTGTATTGACCACGTCCTCCAGCAGCCGGGGGTCAAGACCCTCGGTGACGGGGGGCGCCCACGGGCGGAGCTTATTCAGCACCACCTTATATGGGCGCCCCCATGGATCGTCATCAAGGGTCTGGAGGAGCTCCTTCCATGCCCGGGTCTTGGCCCGTTTGATGGCGACCTGCAGAGCAACCCGCGCCACGCGGTATGCTCCATACAGGTCATCAGCTGCCCTCGCTCGCGCCACGCCGTCGCCTGTACGTTGACGACGGCGCGCGCGGGTGTACTGGCGTCGGGCGCGGACAGTCGCGACTCGCAACTCCGCGATCGCGTCCGACCACCAGTACACCGCCCGGCGAGGAGAAGCCCGCCCGATCCGAGGCATCGCCGCGTCGCAAATACCCGCGACCAATGCTCCGAGCCGGGCGAATCAGACTCATACTTTCGCGTTTTTCACATACTTGTTGAACAGATCCTGGGTTTTTTCTGGTTTGGATCACGTAGTAGTGCGGTACCACACTGAAACAGTCCATTAAACCTGTTTGCGATCAATATTTGAGAGGATAACGCATGTTAGGTCTGGGTTAGGTCTAGGATTTATCCTCATCAGGCTCATACTTTCGCATATTTCTCATACTTCATGGCTGGATCCTGGGCTATTTCTGGATTGGATCACGTAGTAATGTGGTACCACACTGAAACAGTCAATTAAACCTGGTTTTGATCAATATTTTAGAGAATAATTCATGTTAGGTCTAGGTTAGGTCTGGGATTTGCTCTCATCAGGCTCATTCTTTCGCATATTTCTCATACTTGATGGCTACATCCTAGGCTTCTTCTGGATTGCATCACGTAGTAATGAAGTACAACACTGAAGCAGTCAATTAAACCTGGTTTCGATCAATATTTTAGAGAATAATTCATGTTAGGTCTAGGTTAGGTCTGGGATTTGCTCTCATCAGGCTCATTCTTTCGCATATTTCTCATACTTGATGGCTAGATCCTGGGCTTTTTCTGGATTGCATCACGTAGTAATGAAGTACAACACTGAAACAGTCGATTAAACCAGGTTTCGATCAATATTTTTGAGGATAACGCATGTTAGGTCTAGGTTAGGCCTGGGATTTTCACTCATCAGTCTCATACTTTCGCATTCTTCTCATACTTGTTGAACGGATCCTGGGTTTTTTCTGGTTTGGATCACGTAGTAATATGGTACCACGCTGAAACAGTCAATTAAACCTGGTTTTGATCAATATTTTAGAGAATAATTCATGTTAGGTCTAGGTTAGGTCTGGGATTTGCTCTCATCAGGCTCATTCTTTCGCATATTTCTCATACTTGACGGCTCGATCCTGGGCTTTCTCTGGATTGCATCACGTAGTAATGAGGTACAACACTGAAACAGTCAATTAAACCTGGTTTCGATCAATATTTTAGAGAATAATTCATGTTAGGTCTAGGTTAGGTCTGGGATTTGCTGTCATCAGGCTCATTCTTTCGCATATATCTCATACTTGATGGCTAGATCCTGGGCTTTCTCTGGATTGCATCACGTAGTAATGAAGTACAACACTGAAACAGTCAATTAAACCTGGTTTCCATCAATATTTTAGAGGACAACGCATGTCAGGTCTAGGTTAGGCCTGGGATTTGCTCTCATCAGGGACATACTTTCGAAGTTTTAACATACATATTGGTCTGATCGAGGGTTTTTTCTGCTTTGGATCACGTAGTAAAGTGGTACCACACTGAAACAGTCCATGAAACCTGGTGTTGATAAATATTTTAGAGGATAACGCATGTTAGGTCTGGGTTAGGTCTAGGATTTGCCCTCATAAGGCTCATACTTTCGCATATTTCTCATACTTCATGGCTAGATCCTGGGCTGTTTCTGGATTGTATCACGTAGTAATGTGGTACCACGCTGAAACAGTCAATTAAACCTGGTTTCGATCAATATTTTAGAGGATAACGCAAGATAGGTGTGGCATAGGTCTGGGATTCGCCCTCATCAGGCTCATAAATTCGCATTCTTCACATACTTGTTGAACGGATCCAGGGTTTTTTCTGGTTTGGATCACGTAGTAATGTGGGACCACACTGAAACAGTCAATTAAACCTGGTTTCGATCAATATATTAGAGAATAATTCATGGTAGGTCTAGGTTAGGTCTGGGATTTGCTCTCATCAGGCTCATTCTTTCGCATATTTCTCATACTTGATGGATAGATCCTGGGCTTTTTCTGGATTGCATCACGTAGTAATGAAGTACAACACTGAATCAGTCAATTAAACCTGGTTTCCATCAATATCTTAGAGGACAACGCAAGTTAGGTCTGGGATAGGTCTGGGATTTGCCCACATCAGGCTCATACTTTCGCGTTTTTCACATACTTGTTGAACAGAACCTGGGTTTTTTCTGGTTTGGATCACGTAGTAGTGTGGTACCACACTGAAACAGTCCATTAAACATGGTTTGGATCAACATTTTAGAGGATAACGCATGTTAGGTCTAGGTTAGGTCTGGGATTTTCACTCATCAGACTCATACTTTCGCACACTTCACATACTCGTTGAACAGATCCTGGGTTATTTCCTGGTTTGGATCTCATAGTAATGTGGTACCACACTGAAACAGTCGATTAAACCAGGTTTCGATCAATATTTTTGAGGATAACGCATGTTAGGTCTAGGTTAGGCCTGGGATTTTCACTCATCAGTCTCATACTTTCGCATTCTTCTCATACTTGTTGAACGGATCCTGGGTTTTTTCTGGTTTGGATCACGTAGTAATATGGTACCACGCTGAAACAGTCAATTAAACCTGGTTTTGATCAATATTTTAGAGAATAATTCATGTTAGGTCTAGGTTAGGTCTGGGATTTGCTCTCATCAGGCTCATTCTTTCGCATATTTCTCATACTTGACGGCTCGATCCTGGGCTTTCTCTGGATTGCATCACGTAGTAATGAGGTACAACACTGAAACAGTCAATTAAACCTGGTTTCGATCAATATTTTAGAGAATAATTCATGTTAGGTCTAGGTTAGGTCTGGGATTTGCTGTCATCAGGCTCATTCTTTCGCATATATCTCATACTTGATGGCTAGATCCTGGGCTTTCTCTGGATTGCATCACGTAGTAATGAAGTACAACACTGAAACAGTCAATTAAACCTGGTTTCCATCAATATTTTAGAGGACAACGCATGTCAGGTCTAGGTTAGGCCTGGGATTTGCTCTCATCAGGGACATACTTTCGAAGTTTTAACATACATATTGGTCTGATCGAGGGTTTTTTCCGCTTTGGATCACGTAGTAAAGTGGTACCACACTGAAACAGTCCATGAAACCTGGTGTTGATAAATATTTTAGAGGATAACGCATGTTAGGTCTGGGTTAGGTCTAGGATTTGCCCTCATAAGGCTCATACTTTCGCATATTTCTCATACTTCATGGCTAGATCCTGGGCTGTTTCTGGATTGTATCACGTAGTAATGTGGTACCACGCTGAAACAGTCAATTAAACCTGGTTTCGATCAATATTTTAGAGGATAACGCAAGATAGGTGTGGCATAGGTCTGGGATTCGCCCTCATCAGGCTCATAATTTCGCATTCTTCACATACTTGTTGAACGGATCCAGGGTTTTTTCTGGTTTGGATCACGTAGTAATGTGGGACCACACTGAAACAGTCAATTAAACCTGGTTTCGATCAATATATTAGAGAATAATTCATGGTAGGTCTAGGTTAGGTCTGGGATTTGCTCTCATCAGGCTCATTCTTTCGCATATTTCTCATACTTGATGGATAGATCCTGGGCTTTTTCTGGATTGCATCACGTAGTAATGAAGTACAACACTGAATCAGTCAATTAAACCTGGTTTCCATCAATATCTTAGAGGACAACGCAAGTTAGGTCTGGGATAGGTCTGGGATTTGCCCACATCAGGCTCATACTTTCGCGTTTTTCACATACTTGTTGAACAGAACCTGGGTTTTTTCTGGTTTGGATCACGTAGTAGTGTGGTACCACACTGAAACAGTCCATTAAACATGGTTTGGATCAACATTTTAGAGGATAACGCATGTTAGGTCTAGGTTAGGTCTGGGATTTTCACTCATCAGACTCATACTTTCGCACACTTCACATACTCGTTGAACAGATCCTGGGTTATTTCCTGGTTTGGATCTCATAGTAATGTGGTACCACACTGAAACAGTCGATTAAACCAGGTTTCGATCAATATTTTTGAGGATAACGCATGTTAGGTCTAGGTTAGGCCTGGGATTTTCACTCATCAGACTCATACTTTCGCATTCTTCTCATACTTGTTGAACGGATCCTGGGTTTTTTCTGGTTTGGATCACGTAGTAATGTGGGACCACACTGAAACAGTCAATTAAACCTGGTTTCGATCAATATATTAGAGAATAATTCATGGTAGGTCTAGGTTAGGTCTGGGATTTGCTCTCATCAGGCTCATTCTTTCGCATATTTCTCACACTTGATGGATAGATCCTGGGCTTTTTCTGGATTGCATCACGTAGTAATGAAGTACAACACTGAATCAGTCAATTAAACCTGGTTTCCATCAATATCTTAGAGGACAACGCAAGTTAGGTCTGGGATAGGTCTGGGATTTGCCCACATCAGGCTCATACTTTCGCGTTTTTCACATACTTGTTGAACAGAACCTGGGTTTTTTCTGGTTTGGATCACGTAGTAGTGTGGTACCACACTGAAACAGTCCATTAAACATGGTTTGGATCAACATTTTAGAGGATAACGCATGTTAGGTCTAGGTTAGGCCTGGGATTTTCACTCATCAGACTCATACTTTCGCATTCTTCTCATACTTGTTGAACGGATCCTGGGTTTTTTCTAGTTTGTATCACGTAGTAATGTGGGACCACACTGAAACAGTCAACTAAACCTGGTTTCGATCAATATATTAGAGAATAATTAATGTTAGGTCTAGGTTAGGCCTGGGATTTTCACTCATCAGACTCATACTTTCGCACTCTTCTCATACTTGTTGAACGGATCCTGGGTTTTTTCTGGTTTGGATCACGTAGTAATGTGGTACCACACTGAAACATTGAATTAAACCTGGTCTTGATAAATATTTTAGAGGATAACGCATGTTAGGTCTGGGTTAGGTCTAGGATTTGCCCTCATCAGGCTCATACTTTCGCATATTTCTCATACTTCATGGCTGGATCCTGGGCTATTTCTGGATTGGATTACGTATTAATGTGGTACCACACTGAAACAGTCAATTAAACCTGGTTTTGATGAATATTTGATAGAATAATTCATGTTAGGTCTAGGTTAGGCATGGGATTTGCTCTCATCAGGCTCATTCTTTCGCATATTTCTCATACTTGATGGCTAGATCCTGGGCTTTCTCTGGATTGCATCACGTAGTAATGAAGTACAACACTGAAACAGTCAATTAAACCTGGTTTCCATCAATATTTTAGAGCACAACGCATGTTAGGTCTAGGTTAGGCCTGGGATTTGCCCTCATCAGGGTCATACTTTCGAAGTTTTAACATACATATTGGTCTGATCGAGGGTTTTTTCCGCTTTGGATCACGTAGTAAAGTGGTACCACACTGAAACAGTCTATTAAACCTGGTCTTGATAAATATTTTAGAGGATATCGCATGTTAGGTCTGGGTTAGGTCTAGGATTTGCCCTCATCAGGCTCCTACTTTCGCAATTTTCTCATACTTCATGGCCGGATCCTGGGCTATTTCCGGATTGGATCACATAGTAATGTGGTACCACACTGAAACAGTCAATTACACCTGGTTTTCATCAATATTTTAGAGGACAACGCATGTCAGGTCTAGGTTAGGTCTGGGATTTGCTCTCATCAGGGTCATACTGTCGCAGTTTTAACTTACTTGTTGAACGGATCCTGGGTTTTTTCTGGTTTGGTTCACGTAGTAATGTGGTACCACACTGAAACATTCAATTAAACCTGGTCTTGATAAATATTTTAGAGGATAACGCATGTTAGGTTTGGGTTAGGTCTAGGATTTGCCCTCATCAGGCTCATACTTTCGCATATTTCTTATTCTTCATGGCTAGATCCTGGGCTGTTTCTGGATTGTATCACATAGTAATGTGGTACCACACTGAAACATTCAATTAAACCTGGTCTTGATAAATATTTTAGAGGATAACGCATGTTAGGTTTGGGTTAGGTCTAGGATTTGCCCTCATCAGGCTCATACTTTCGCATATTTCTTATTCTTCATGGCTAGATCCTGGGCTGTTTCTGGATTGTATCACATAGTAATGTGGTACCACGCTGAAACAGTCGATTAAACCTGGTTTCGATCAATATATTAGAGGATAACGCAAGTTAAGTCTGGGATAGGTCTGGGATTTGACCTCATCAGACTCATACTTTCGCGTTTTTCACATACTTGTTGAACAGATCCTGGGTTTTTTCTGGTTTGGATCACGTAGTAATGTGGTACCACACTGAAACAGTCGATGAAACCTGGTTTCGATCAATATTTTAGAGGATAACGCAAGTTAAGTCTGGGATTAGTCTGGGATTTGACCTCATCAGACTCATACTTTCGCACACTTCACATACTCGTTGAACAGATCCTGGGTTATTTTCTGGTTTGGACCACATAGTAATGTGGTACCACACTGAAACAGTCGATTAAACCAGGTTTCGATCAATATTTTTGAGGATAACGCACGTTAGGTCTAGGTTAGGCCTGGGATTTTCACTCATCAGATTCATACTTTCGCATTCTTCACATACTTGTTGAACGGATCCTGGGTTTTTTCTGGTTTGGATCACGTAGTAATGTGGGACCACACTGTAACAGTCAATTAAACCTGGTTTCGATCAATACTTTAGAGAATAATTCATGTTAGGTCTAGGTTAGGTCTGGGATTTGCTCTCATCAGGCTCATTCTTTCGCATATTTCTCATACTTGATGGCTATATCCTGGGCTTTTTCTGGATTGCATCACGTAGTAATGAAGTACAAGACTGAAACAGTCAATTAAACCTGGTTTCCATCAATATCTTAGAGGACAACGCAAGTTAGGTCTGGGATAGGTCTGGGATTTGCCCTCATCAGGCTCATTGTTTCGCGTTTTTCACATACTTGTTGAACAGATCCTGGGTTTTTTCTGGTTTGTATCACGTAGTAGTGTGGTACCACACTGAAACTGTCCATTAAACCTGGTTTGCATCAATATTTTAGAGGATAACGCATGTTAGGTCTAGGTTAGACCTGGGATTTTCACTCATCAGACTCATACTTTCGCATTGTTCACATACTTGTTGAACTGATCCTGGGTTTTTTCTGGTTTGGATCACGTAGTAATGTGGTACCACACTGAAACAGTCGATTAAACCTGGTTTCGATCAGTATTTTAGAGGATAACGCAAGTTAGGCCTGGGATAGGTCTGGGATTTGACCTCATCAGACTCATACTTTCGCACACTACACATACTCGTTGAACAGATCCTGGGTTATTTTCTGGTTTGGATCACATAGTAATGTGGTACCACACTGTAACAGTCGATTAAACCAGGTTTCGATCAATATTTTAGAGTATAACTCATGTTAGGTCTAGGGTTGGCCTGGGATTTTCATTTATCAGACTCATACTTTCGCATTCTTCACATATTTGTTGAACGGATCCTGGGTTTTTTCTGGTTTGGATCACGTAGTAATGTGGGACCACACTGAAACAATCAATTAAACCTGGTCTTGATATGTATTTTAGAGGATAACGCATGTTAGGTCTGGGATAGGTCTGGGATTTGCCCACATCAGGCTCATACTTTCGCGTTTTTCACATACTCGCTGAACAGATCCTGGGTTTTTTTCTGGTTTGGATCACGTAGTAATGTGGTACCACACTGAAACAGCCGGTTAAACCAGGTTTCGATCAATATTTTTGAGGATAACGCATGTTAGGTCAAGGTTATGCCTGGTATTTTCACTCATCAGACTCATACTTTCGCATTCTTCTCATACTTGTTGAACGGATCCTGGGTTTTTTCTGGTTTGGATCACGTAGTAATGTGGGACCACACAGAAACAATCAATTAAACCTGGTCTTGATAAATATTTTAGAGGATAACGCATGTTAGGTCTGGGTTAGGTCTAGGATTTGCCCTCGTCAGGCTCATACTTTCGCATATTTCTCATACTAGATGGCTAGATCCTGAGCTTTCTCTGGATTGCATCACGTAGTAATGAAGTACAACAGTGAAACAGTCAATTAAACCTGGTTTCCATCAATATTTTAGAGGACAACGCATGTTAGGTCTAGGTTAGGCCAGGGATTTGCCCTCATCAGGGTCATACTTTCGCAGTTTTAACATACATGTTGACCTGATCGAGGGTTTTTTCTGCTTTGGATCACGTAGTAAAGTGGTACCACACTGAAACAGTCCATTAAACCTGGTTTGGATCAATATTTTAGAGGATAACGCATGTTAGGTCTAGGTTAGCCCTGGGATTTTCACTCATCAGACTCATACTTTCGCATTCTTCACATACTTGTTGAACGGATCCTGGGTTTTTTCTGGTTTGGTTCACGTAGTAATGTGGTACCACACTGAAACATTCAATTAAACCTGATCTTGATAAATATTTTAGAGTATAACGCATGTTAGGTCTTGGTTAGGTCTAGGATTTGCCCTCATCAGGCTCATACTCTCGCATATTTCTCATACTTCATGGCTAGATCATGGGCTGTTTCTGGATTGTATCACGTAGTAACGTGGTACCACGCTGAAACAGTCAATTAAACCTGGTTTCGATCAATATTTTAGAGGATAACGCAAGTTAGGTCTGGCATAGGTCTGGGATTCGCCCTCATCAGACTCATACTTTCGCGTTTTTCACATACTTGTTGAACTGATCCTGGGCTTCTTCTGGTTTGAATCACGTAGGAATGTGGTACCACACTGAAACAGTCAATTAAACCTGGTTTCGATCAATATATTGGAGAATAATACATGTTAGGTCTAGGTTAGGTCTGGGATTTGCTCTCATCAGGCTCATACTTTCGCACACTTCACATACTCGTTTGACAGATCCTGGGTTATTTTCTGGTTTGGATCGCGTAGTAATATGTTACCACACTGAAACAGTCGATCAAACCAGGTTTCGATCAATATTTTTGAGGATAACGCATGTTAGGTGTAGGTTAGGCCTGGGATTTTCACTCATCAGACTCATACTTTCGCATTCTTCACATACTTGTTGAACTGATCCTGGGTTTTTTCTGGTTCGGATCACGTAGTAGTGTGGTACCACACTGAAACAGTCAATTAAACCTGGTTTCCATCAATATTTTAGAGAACATCGCATGTTAGGTCTAGGTTAGGTCGGGGATTTTCACTAATCAGACCCATACTTTCGCATTCTTCACATACTTGTTGAACGGATCCTGGGTTTTTTCTGGATTGCGTCACGTAGTAGTGTGGTACCACACTGAAACAGTCGATTAAACCTGGTTTCGATCAATATTTTTGAGGATAACGCATGTTAGGTCTAGGTTAGGCCGGGGATTTTCACTCAACAGACTCATACTTTCGCATTCTTCACTTACTTGTTGAACGGATCTTGGGTTTTTTCTGGTGTGGATCACGTAGTAATGTGGTACCACACTGAAACAGTCAATTAAACCTGGTTTTGATGAATATTTTAGAGAATAATTCATGTTAGGTCTATGTTAGGTCAGGGATTTGCTCTCATCAAGCTCATTCTTTCGCATATTTCTCATACTAGATGGCTAGATCCTGGGTTATTTTCTGGTTTGGATCGCATCGTAATGTGGTACCACACTGAAACAGTCGATTAAACCAGGTTTCGATCAATATTATTGAGGATAACGCATGTTAGATCTAGGTTAGGCCTGGGATTTTCACTCATCAGACTCATACTTTCGCATTCTTCACATACTTGTTGAACGGATCTTGGGTTTTTTCTGGTGTGGATCACGTAGTAATGTGGTACCACACTGAAACAGTCAATGAAACCTGGTTTCGATCAATATTTTAGAGGATAACGCATGTTAGGTCTAGGTTAGCCCTGGGATTTTCACTCATGAGACTCATACTTTCGCGTTTTTCACATACTCGTTGAACAGATCCTGGGTTATTTTCTGGTTTGGATCACGTAGTAATGTGGTACCACACTGAAACAGTCAATTAAACCTGGTTTCGATCAATATTTTTGAGGATAACGCATGTTAGGTCTAGGTTAGGCCAGGGATTTTCACTCATCAGACTTATACTTTCGCATTCTTCACATACTTGTTGAACGGATCCTGGGTTTCTTCTGGTTTGGATCACGTAGTAATGTGGGACCACACTGAAACAGTCAATTAAACCTGGTTTCGATCAATATTTTAGAGAATAATTCATGTTAGGTCTAGGTTAGGTCTGGGATTTGCTCTCATCAGGCTCATTCTTTCGCATATTTCTCATACTTGATGGTTAGATCCTGGGCTTTTTCTGGATTGCATCACGTAGTAATGAAGTACAACACTGAAACAGTCAATTAAACCTGGTTTCCATCAATATCTTAGAGGACAACGCAAGTTAGGTCTGGGATAGGTCTGGGATTTGCCCTCATCAGGCTCATACTTTCGCACACTTCACATACTCGTTGAACAGATCCTGGGTTTTTTCTGCTTTGGATCACGTAGTAAAGTGGTACCACACTGAGACAGTCCATTAAACCTGGTTTGGATCAGTATTTTAGAGGATAACGCATGTTAGGTCTAGGTTAGCCCTGGGATTTTCACTCATCAGACTCATACTTTCGCATTCTTCACATACATGTTGAACGGATCCTGGGTTTTTTCTGGTTTGGTTCACGTAGTAATGTGGTACCACACTGAAACAGTCGATTAAACCAGGTTTCGATCAATATTTTTGAGGATAACGCAACATAAGTCTGGGATAGGTCTGGGATTTTACCTCATCAGACTCATACTTTCGCGTTTTTCACATACTTGTTGAACAGATCCTGGGTTTCTTCTGGTTTGGATCACGTAGTAGTGCGGTACCACACTGAAACAGTCCATTAAACCTGCTTGCGATCAATATTTTAGAGGATAACGCATGTTAGGACCGTGTTAGGTCTAGGATTTGCCCTCATCAGGCTCATTCTTTCGCATACTTCTCAAACTTGATGGCTAGATCCTGGGCTTTTTCTGGATTGCATCACGTAGTAATGTGGTACCACACTGAAACATTCAATTAAACCTGGTCTTGATAAATATTTTAGAGGATAACGCATTTTAGGTCTGGGTTAGGTCTAGGATTTGCCCTCATCAGGCTCATACTTTCGCATATTTCTCATACTTCATGGCTAGATCCTGGGCTTTTTCTGGATTGCATCACGTAGTAATGAAGTACAACACTGAAACAGTCAATTAAACCTGGTTTCGATCAATATTTTTGAGGATAACGCATGTTAGGTCTAGGTTAGGCCGGGGATTTTCACTCAACAGACTCATACTTTCGCATTCTTCACATACTTGTTGAACGGATCTTGGGTTTTTTCTGGTGTGGATCACGTAGTAATGTGGTACCACACTGAAACAGTCAATTAAACCTGGTTTCGATCAATATTTTAGAGAATAATTCATGTTAGGTCTAGGTTAGGTCTGGGATTTGCTCTCATCAGGCTCATTCTTTCGCATATTTCTCATACTTGATGGTTAGATCCTGGGCTTTTTCTGGATTGCATCACGTAGTAATGAAGTACAACACTGAAACAGTCAATTAAACCTGGTTTCCATCAACATCTTAGAGGACAACGCAAGTTAGGTCTGGGATAGGTCTGGGATTTGCCCTCATCAGGCTCATACTTTCGCACACTTCACATACTCGTTGAACAGATCCTGGGTTTTTTCTGCTTTGGATCACGTAGTAAAGTGGTACCACACTGAGACAGTCCATTAAACCTGGTTTGGATCAGTATTTCAGAGGATAACGCATGTTAGGTCTAGGTTAGCCCTGGGATTTTCACTCATCAGACTCATACTTTCGCATTCTTCACATACATGTTGAACGGATCCTGGGTTTTTTCTGGTTTGGTTCACGTAGTAATGTGGTACCACACTGAAACATTCAATTAAACCTGATCTTGATACATATTTTAGAGGATGACGCATGTTAGGTCTGGGTTAGGTCTAGGATTTGCCCTCATCAGGCTCATACTTTCGCATATTTCTCATACTTCATGGCTAGATCCTGGGCTGTTTCTGGATTGTATCACGTAGTAATGTGGTACCACGCTGAAACAGTCAATTAAACCTGGTTTCGATCAATATTTTAGAGGATAACGCAAGTTAGGTCTGGCATAGGTCTGGGATTCGCCCTCATCAGACTCATACTTTCGCGTTTTTCACATACTTGTTGAACAGTTCCTGGGTTTTTTCTGGTTTGTATCACGTAGTAATGTGGTACCACACTGAAACTGTCAATTAAACCTGGTTTCCATCAATATCTTAGAGGACAACGCAAGTTAGGTCTGGGATAGGTCTGGGATTTGCTCTCATCAGGCTCATACTTTCGCACACTTCACATACTCGTTTGACAGATCCTGGGTTATTTTCTGGTTTGGATCGCATCGTAATGTGGTACCACACTGAAACAGTCAATTAAACCTGGTTTCGATCAATATATTAGAGAATAATTCATGTTAGGTCTAGGTTAGGTCTGGGATTTGCTCTCATCAGGCTCATTCTTTCGCATATTTCTCATACTTGATGGCTAGATCCTGGGCTTTTTCTGGATTGCATCACGTAGTAATGAAGTACAACACTGAAACAGTCAATTAAACCTGGTTTCCATCAATATCTTAGAGGACAACGCAAGTTAGGTCTGGCATAGGTCTGGGATTCGCCCTCATCCGGCTCATACTTTCGCGTTTTTCACATACTTGTTGAACTGATCCTGGGCTTTTTCTGGTTTGGATCACGTAGTAATGTGGTACCACACTGAAACAGTCAATTAAACCTGGATTCGATCTATATTTTAGAGAATAATTCATGTTAGGTCTAGGTTAGGTCTGGGATTTGCTCTCATCAGGCTCATACTTTCGCACACTTCACATACTCGTTGAACAGATCCTGGGTTTTTTCTGCTTTGGATCACGTATTAAAGTGGTACCACACTGAGACAGTCCATTAAACCTGGTTTGGATCAGTATTTTAGAGGATAACGCATGTTAGGTCTAGGTTAGCCCTGGGATTTTCACTCCTCAGACTCATACTTTCGCATTCTTCACATACATGTTGAACAGATCCTGCGTTTTTTCTGGTTTGGATCACGTAGTAACGTGGGACCACACTGAAACAGTCAATTAAACCTGGTTTCGATCAATATATTAGAGAATAATTCATGTTAGGTCTAGGTTAGGTCTGGGATTTGCTCTCATCAGGCTCATTCTTTCGCATATTTCTCATACTTGATGGCTAGATCCTGGGCTTTTTCTTGATTGCATCACGTAGTAATGAAGTACAACACTGAAACAGTCAATTAAACCTGGTTTCCATCAATATCTTAGAGGACAACGCAAGTTAGGTCTGTGATAGGTCTGGGATTTGCCCACATCAGGCTCATACTTTCGCGTTTTTCACATACTCGTTGAACAGATCCTGGGTTATTTTCTGGTTTGGATCACATAGTAATGTGGTACCATACTGAAACAGTCGATTAAACCAGGTTTCGATCAATATTTTTGAGGATAACGCATGTTAGGTCTAGGTTAGGCCTGGTATTTTCACTCATCAGACTCATACTTTCGCATTCTTCTCATACTTCATGGCTAGATCCTGGGCTATTTCTGGATTGTATCACGTAGTAATGTGGTACCACACAGAAACAGTCAATTAAACCTGGTTTCGATCAATATTTTAGAGGACAACGCAAGTTAGGTCTGGGATAGGTCTGGGATTTGCCCTCATCAGGCTCGTACTTTCGCGTTTTTCACATACTTGTTGAACAGATCCTGGGTTTTTTCTGGATTGCGTCACGTAGTAGTGTGGTACCACACTGAAACAGTCGATTAAACCTGGTTTCGATCAATATTTTTGAGGATAACGCATGTTAGGTCTAGGTTAGGCCGGGGATTTTCACTCAACAGACTCATACTTTCGCATTCTTCACATACTTGTTGAACGGATCTTGGGTTTTTTCTGGTGTGGATCACGTAGTAATGTGGTACCACACTGAAACAATCAATTAAACCTGATCTTGATAAATATATTAGAGGATAACGCATGTTAGGTCTGGGTTAGGTCTAGGAGTCGCCCTCATCAGGCTCATACTTTCGCATATTTCTCATACTTCATGGCTGGATCCTGGGCTATTTCTGGATTGGATCACGTAGTAATGTGGTACCACACTGAAACAGTCAATTAAACCTTGTTTTGGTGAATATTTTAGAGAATAATTCATGTTAGGTCTATGTTGGGTCAGGGATTTGCTCTCATCAGGCACACAGTTTCGCATTTTTCACATACTTGTTGAACAGATCCTGGGTTCTTTCTGGTTTGGATCACGAAGTAGTGTGGTACCACACTGAAACAGTCCATTAAACCTGGCTTCGCTCAATATTTTAGAGGATAACGCATGTTAGGTCTAGGTTAGGTCTGGGATTTGCTCTCATCAGGCTCATTCTTTCGCATATTTCTCATACTTGATGGCTAGATCCTGGGCTTTTTCTGGATTGCATCACGTAGTAATGTAGTACCACACTGAAACAGTCAATGAAACCTGGTTTCGATCAATATTTTAGAGGATAACGCATGTTAGGTCTAGGTTAGCCCTGGGATTTTCACTCATGAGACTCATACTTTCGCATTCTTCACATACTTGTTGAACTGTTCCTGTGTTTTTTCTGGTTTGGATCACGTAGTAATGTGGTACCACACTGAAACAGTCAATTAAACCTGGTTTCGATCAATATTTTAGAGAATAATTCATGTTAGGTCTAGGTTAGGTCTGGGATTTGCTCTCATCAGGCTCATACTTTCGCACACTTCACATACTCGTTTGACAGATCCTGGGTTATTTTCTGGTTTGGATCGCACAGTAATGTGGTACCACAGTGAAACAGTCGATTAAACCAGGTTTCGATCAATATTTTTGAGGATAACGCATGTTAGGTCTAGGTTAGGCCAGGGATTTTCACTCATCAGACTTATACTTTCGCATTCTTCACATACTTGTTGAACGGATCCTGGGTTTCGTCTGGTTTGGATCACGTAGTAATGTGGGACCACACTGAAACAGTCAATTAAACCTGGTTTCGATCAATATTTTAGAGAATAATTCATGTTAGGTCTAGGTTAGGTCTGGGATTTGCTCTCATCAGGCTCATTCTTTCGCATATTTCTCATACTTGATGGTTAGATCCTGGGCTTTTTCTGGATTGCATCACGTAGTAATGAAGTACAACACTGAAACAGTCAATTAAACCTGGTTTCCATCAATATCTTAGAGGACAACGCAAGTTAGGTCTGGGATAGGTCTGGGATTTGCCCTCATCAGGCTCATACTTTCGCACACTTCACATACTCGTTGAACAGATCCTGGGTTTTTTCTGCTTTGGATCACGTAGTAAAGTGGTACCACACTGAGACAGTCCATTAAACCTGGTTTGGATCAGTATTTTAGAGGATAACGCATGTTAGGTCTAGGTTAGCCCTGGGATTTTCACTCATCAGACTCATACTTTCGCATTCTTCACATACATGTTGAACGGATCCTGGGTTTTTTCTGGTTTGGTTCACGTAGTAATGTGGTACCACACTGAAACATTCAATTAAACCTGATCTTGATAAATATTTTAGAGGATGACGCATGTTAGGTCTGGGTTAGGTCTAGGATTTGCCCTCATCAGGCTCATACTTTCGCATATTTCTCATACTTCATGGCTAGATCCTGGGCTGTTTCTGGATTGTATCACGTAGTAATGTGGTACCACGCTGAAACAGTCAATTAAACCTGGTTTCGATCAATATTTTAGAGGATAACGCAAGTTAGGTCTGGCATAGGTCTGGGATTCGCCCTCATCAGACTCATACTTTCGCGTTTTTCACATACTTGTTGAACTGATCCTGGGCTTTTTCTGGTTTGGATCACGTAGTAATGTGGTACCACACTGAAACAGTCAATTAAACCTGGTTTCCATCAATATCTTAGAGGACAACGCAAGTTAGGTCTGGGTTAGGTCTAGGATTTGCCCTCATCAGGCTCATACTTTCGCATATTTCTCATACTTCATGGCTGGATGCTGGGCTATTTCTGGATTGGATCACGTAGTAATGTGGTACCACACTGAAACAGTCGATTAAACAAGGTTTCGATCAATATTTTTGAGGATAACGCAACATAAGTCTGGGATAGGTCTGGGATTTTACCTCATCAGACTCATACTTTCGCGTTTTTCACATACTTGTTGAACAGATCCTGGGTTTCTTCTGGTTTGGATCACGTAGTAGTGCGGTACCACACTGAAACAGTCCATTAAACCTGCTTGCGATCAATATTTTAGAGGATAACGCATGTTAGGACCGTGTTAGGTCTAGGATTTGCCCTCATCAGGCTCATTCTTTCGCATACTTCTCAAACTTGATGGCTAGATCCTGGGCTTTTTCTGGATTGCATCACGTAGTAATGTGGTACCACACTGAAACATTCAATTAAACCTGGTCTTGATAAATATTTTAGAGGATAACGCATTTTAGGTCTGGGTTAGGTCTAGGATTTGCCCTCATCAGGCTCATACTTTCGCATATTTCTCATACTTCATGGCTAGATCCTGGGCTTTTTCTGGATTGCATCACGTAGTAATGAAGTACAACACTGAAACAGTCAATTAAACCTGGTTTCCATCAATATCTTAGAGGACAACGCAAGTTAGGTCTGGGATAGGTCTTGGACTTGCCCTCATCAGGCTCATACTTTCGCGTTTTTCACATACTTGTTGAACAGATCCTGGGTTTTTTCAGGTTTGGATCACGTAGTAGTGTGGTACCACACTGACACAGTCCATTAAACCTGGTCTTGATAAATATTTTAGAGGATAACGCATGTTAGGTCTGGGATAGGTCTGGGATTTGCCCTTATCAGACTCATACTTTCGCACACTTCACATACTCGTTGAACAGATACTGGGTTATTTTCTGGTTTGGACCACATAGTAATGTGGTACCACACTGAAACAGTCGATTAAACCAGGTTTCGATCAATATTTTTGAGGATAACGCATGTTAGGTCTAGGTTAGGCCTGGGATTTTCACTCATCAGGCTCATACTTTCGCATTCTTCACATACTTGTTGAACGGATCCTGGGTTTTTTCTGGTTTGGATCACGTAGTAATGTGGGATCACACTGTAACAGTCAATTAAACCTGGTTTCGATCAATATTTTAGAGAATAATTCATGTTAGGTCTAGGTTAGGTCTGGGATTTCCTCTCATCAGGCTCATTCTTTCGCATATTTCTCATACTTGATGGCTAGATCCTGGGCTTTTTCTGGATTGCATCACGTAGTAATGAAGTACAACACTGAAACAGTCAATTAAACCTGGTTTCCATCAATATCTTAGAGGAAAACGCAAGTTAGGTCTGGGATAGGTCTGGGATTTGCCCTCATCAGGCCCATACTTTCGCGTTTTTCACATACTTGTGGAACAGATCCTGGGTTTTTTCTGGTTTGTATCACGTAGTAGTGTGGTACCACACTGAAACTGTCCATTAAACCTGGTTTGCATCAATATTTTAGAGGATAACGCATGTTAGGTCTAGGTTAGCCCTGGGATTTTCACTCATCAGACTCATACTTTCGCACTCTTCACATACATGTTGAACTGATCCTGGGTTTTTTCTGGTTTGGATCACGTAGTAATGTGGTACCACACTGAAACAGTCGATTAAACCTGGTTTCGATCAATATTTTAGAGGATAACGCAAGTTAGGTCTGGGATAGGTCAGGGATTTGATCTCATCAGACTCATACTTTCGCACACTACACATACTCGTTGAACAGACCCTGGGTTATTTTCTGGTTTGGATCACATAGTAATGTGGTACCACACTGTAACAGTCGATTAAACCAGGTTTCGATCAATATTTTAGAGTATAACTCATGTTAGGTCTAGGTTAGGCCTGGGATTTTCATTTATCAGACTCATACTTTCGCATTCTTCACATACTTGTTGAACGGATTCTGGGCTTTTCTGGTTGGGATCACGTAGTAATGTGGGACCACACTGAACCAGTCAATTAAACCTGGTTTCGATGAATATTTTAGAGAATAATTCATGTTAGGTCTAGGTTAGGTCTGGGATTTGCTCTCATCATTCTCATTCTTTCGCATATTTCTCATACTTGATGGCTAGATCCTGGGCTTTTTCTGGATTGCATCACGTAGTAATGAAGTACAACACTGAAACAGTAAATTAAACCTGGTTTCCATCAATATCTGAGAGGACAACGCAAGTTAGGTCTGGGATAGGTCTGGGATTTGCCCTCATCAGGCTCATACTTTCGCACACTTCACATACTCGTTGAACAGATCCTGGGTTTTTTCTGCTTTGGATCACGTAGTAAAGTGGTACCACACTGAAACAGTCGATTAAACCAGGTTTCGATCAATATTTTAGAAGACAACGCAAGTTAGGTCTGGGATAGGTCTTGGACTTGCCCTCATCAAGCTCATGTTTTCGCGTTTTTCACATACTTGTTGAACAGATCCTGGGTTTTTTCAGGTTTGGATCACGTAGTAGTGTGGTACCACACTGAAACAGTCCATTAAACCTGGTTTGGATCAATATTTTAGAGGATAACGCATGTTAGGTCTGGGATAGGTCTGGGATTTGCCCTCATCAGACTCATACTTTCGCACACTTCACATACACGTTGATCAGATCCTGGGTTTTTTCTGGTTTGTATCACGTAGTAATGTGGTACCACACTGAAACAGTCGATGAAACCTGGTTTCGATCAATATTTTAGAGGATAACGCAAGTTAAGTCTGGGATTGGTCTGGGATTTGACCTCATCAGACTCATACTTTCGCACTCTTCACATACTCGTTGAACAGATCCTGGGTTATTTTCTGGTTTGGACCACATAGTAATGTGGTACCACACTGAAACAGTCGATTAAACCAGGTTTCGATCAATATTTTTGAGGATAACGCATGTTAGGTCTAGGTTAGGACTGGGATTTGCACTCATCAGGCTCATTCTTTCGCATATTTCTCATACTTGATGGCTAGATCCTGGGCTTTTTCTGGATTGCATCACGTAGTAATGTGGGACCACACTGAAACAGTCAATTAAACCTGGTTTCCATCAATATCTCAGAGGACAACGCAAGTTAGGTCTGGGATAGGTCTGGGATTTGCCCTCATCAGGCTCATACTTTCGCATTCTTCACATACTTGTTGAACGGATCCTGGGTTTTTTCTGGTTTGGTTCACGTAGTAATGTGGTACCACACTGAAACATTCAATTAAACCTGATCTTGATAAATATTTTAGAGGATAACGCATGTTAGGTCTGGGTTAGGTCAAGGATTTGCCCTCATCAGGCTCATACTTTCGCATATTTCTCATACTTCATGGCTAGATCCTGGGCTGTTTCTGGATTGTATCACGTAGTAATGTGGTACCACGCTGAAACAGTCAATTAAACCTGGTTTCGATCAATATTTTAGAGGATAACGCAAGTTAGGTCTGGCATAGGTCTGGGATTCGCCCTCATCAGACTCATACTTTCGCGTTTTTCACATACTTGTTGAACTGATCCTGGGCTTTTTCTGGTTTGGATCACGTAGTAATGTGGTACCACACTGAAACAGTCAATTAAACCTGGTTTCGATCAATATTTTAGAGAATAATTCATGTTAGGTCTAGGTTAGGTCTGGGATTTGCTCTCATCTGGCTCATACTTTCGCACACTTCACAAATTCGTTTGACAGATCCTGGGTTATTTTCTGGTTTGGATCGCATAGTAATGTGGTACCACACTGAAACAGTCGATTAAACCAGGTTTCGATCAATATTTTTGAGGATAACGCAACATAAGTCTGGGATAGGTCTGGGATTTGACCTCATCAGACTCATACTTTCCCGTTTTTCACATACTTGTTGAACAGATCCTGGGTTTTTTCTGGTTTGGATCACGTAGTAGTGTGGTACCACACTGCAACAGTCCATTAAACCTGCTTGCGATCAATATTTTAGAGGATAACGCATGTTAGGACTGGGTTAGGTCTAGGATTTGCCCCCATCAGGCTCATTCTTTCGCATATTTCTCAAACTTGATGGCTAGAACCTGGGTTTTTTCTGGTTTGGATCACGTAGTAAAGTGGTACCACACTGAGACAGTCCATTAAACCTGGTTTGGATCAGTATTTTAGAGGATAACGCATGTTAGGTCTAGGTTAGCCCTGGGATTTTCACTCATCAGACTCATACTTTCGTATTCTTCACATACATGTTGAACGGATCCTGGGTTTTTTCTGGTTTGGTTCACGTAGTAATGTGGTACCACACTGAAACATTCAATTAAACCTGATCTTGATAAATATTTTAGAGGATGACGCATGTTAGGTCTGGGTTAGGTCTAGGATTTGCCCTCATCAGGCTCATACTTTCGCATATTTCTCATACTTCATGGCTAGATCCTGGGCTGTTTCTGGATTGTATCACGTAGTAATGTGGTACCACGCTGAAACAGTCAATTAAACCTGGTTTCGATCAATATTTTAGAGGATAACGCAAGTTAGGTCTGGCATAGGTCTGGGATTCGCCCTCATCAGACTCATACTTTCGCGTTTTTCACATACTTGTTGAACTGATCCTGGGCTTTTTCTGGTTTGGATCACGTAGTAATGTGGTACCACACTGAAACAGTCAATTAAACCTGGTTTCCATCAATATCTTAGAGGACAACGCAAGTTAGGTCTGGGTTAGGTCTAGGATTTGCCCTCATCAGGCTCATACTTTCGCATATTTCTCATACTTCATGGCTGGATGCTGGGCTATTTCTGGATTGGATCACGTAGTAATGTGGTACCACACTGAAACAGTCGATTAAACCAGGTTTCGATCAATATTTTTGAGGATAACGCAACATAAGTCTGGGATAGGTCTGGGATTTTACCTCATCAGACTCATACTTTCGCGTTTTTCACATACTTGTTGAACAGATCCTGGGTTTCTTCTGGTTTGGATCACGTAGTAGTGCGGTACCACACTGAAACAGTCCATTAAACCTGCTTGCGATCAATATTTTAGAGGATAACGCATGTTAGGACCGTGTTAGGTCTAGGATTTGCCCTCATCAGGCTCATTCTTTCGCATACCTCTCAAACTTGATGGCTAGATCCTGGGCTTTTTCTGGATTGCATCACGTAGTAATGTGGTACCACACTGAAACATTCAATTAAACCTGGTCTTGATAAATATTTTAGAGGATAACGCATTTTAGGTCTGGGTTAGGTCTAGGATTTGCCCTCATCAGGCTCATACTTTCGCATATTTCTCATACTTCATGGCTAGATCCTGGGCTTTTTCTGGATTGCATCACGTAGTAATGAAGTACAACACTGAAACAGTGAATTAAACCTGGTTTCCATCAATATTTTAGAGGATAACGCATGTTAGGTCTAGGTTAGACCTGGGATTTTCACTCATCAGACTCATACTTTCGCATTGTTCACATACTTGTTGAACTGATCCTGGGTTTTTTCTGGTTTGGATCACGTAGTAATGTGGTACCACACTGAAACAGTCGATTAAACCTGGTTTCGATCAGTATTTTAGAGGATAACGCAAGTTAGGCCTGGGATAGGTCTGGGATTTGACCTCATCAGACTCATACTTTCGCACACTACACATACTCGTTGAACAGATCCTGGGTTATTTTCTGGTTTGGATCACATAGTAATGTGGTACCACACTGTAACAGTCGATTAAACCAGGTTTCGATCAATATTTTTGAGGATAACGCATGTTAGGTCTAGGTTAGGCCTGGGATTTTCACTCATCAGGCTCATACTTTCGCATTCTTCACATACTTGTTGAACGGATCCTGGGTTTTTTCTGGTTTGGATCACGTAGTAATGTGGGACCACACTGTAACAGTCAATTAAACCTGGTTTCGATCAATATTTTAGAGAATAATTCATGTTAGGTCTAGGTTAGGTCTGGGATTTCCTCTCATCAGGCTCATTCTTTCGCATATTTCTCATACTTGATGGCTAGATCCTGGGCTTTTTCTGGATTGCATCACGTAGTAATGAAGTACAACACTGAAACAGTCAATTAAACCTGGTTTCCATCAATATCTTAGAGGAAAACGCAAGTTAGGTCTGGGATAGGTCTGGGATTTGCCCTCATCAGGCCCATACTTTCGCGTTTTTCACATACTTGTGGAACAGATCCTGGGTTTTTTCTGGTTTGTATCACGTAGTAGTGTGGTACCACACTGAAACTGTCCATTAAACCTGGTTTGCATCAATATTTTAGAGGATAACGCATGTTAGGTCTAGGTTAGCCCTGGGATTTTCACTCATCAGACTCATACTTTCGCACTCTTCACATACATGTTGAACTGATCCTGGGTTTTTTCTGGTTTGGATCACGTAGTAATGTGGTACCACACTGAAACAGTCGATTAAACCTGGTTTCGATCAATATTTTAGAGGATAACGCAAGTTAGGTCTGGGATAGGTCAGGGATTTGATCTCATCAGACTCATACTTTCGCACACTACACATACTCGTTGAACAGACCCTGGGTTATTTTCTGGTTTGGATCACATAGTAATGTGGTACCACACTGTAACAGTCGATTAAACCAGGTTTCGATCAATATTTTAGAGTATAACTCATGTTAGGTCTAGGTTAGGCCTGGGATTTTCATTTATCAGACTCATACTTTCGCATTCTTCACATACTTGTTGAACGGATTCTGGGCTTTTCTGGTTGGGATCACGTAGTAATGTGGGACCACACTGAACCAGTCAATTAAACCTGGTTTCGATGAATATTTTAGAGAATAATTCATGTTAGGTCTAGGTTAGGTCTGGGATTTGCTCTCATCATTCTCATTCTTTCGCATATTTCTCATACTTGATGGCTAGATCCAGGGCTTTTTCTGGATTGCATCACGTAGTAATGAAGTACAACACTGAAACAGTAAATTAAACCTGGTTTCCATCAATATCTGAGAGGACAACGCAAGTTAGGTCTGGGATAGGTCTGGGATTTGCCCTCATCAGGCTCATACTTTCGCACACTTCACATACTCGTTGAACAGATCCTGGGTTTTTTCTGCTTTGGATCACGTAGTAAAGTGGTACCACACTGAAACAGTCGATTAAACCAGGTTTCGATCAATATTTTAGAAGATAACGCATGTTAGGTCTAGGTTAGCCCTGGGATTTTCACTCATCAGACTCATACTTTCGCGTTTTTCACATACTTGTTGAACTGATCCTGGGCTTTTTCTGGTTTGGATCACGTAGTAATGTGGTACCACACTGAAACAGTCAATTAAACCTGGTTTCGATCAATATTTTAGAGAATAATTCATGTTAGGTCTAGGTTAGGTCTGGGATTTGCTCTCATCAGGCTCATACTTTCGCACACTTCACAAATTCGTTTGACAGATCCTGGGTTATTTTCTGGGTTGGATCGCATAGTAATGTGGTACCACACTGAAACAGTCGATTAAACCAGGTTTCGATCAATATTTTTGAGGATAACGCATGTTAGGTCTAGGTTAGGACTGGGATTTGCACTCATCAGGCTCATTCTTTCGCATATTTCTCATACTTGATGGCTAGATCCTGGGCTTTTTCTGGATTGCATCACGTAGTAATGAAGTACAACACTGAAACAGTAAATTAAACCTGGTTTCCATCAATATCTGAGAGGACAACGCAAGTTAGGTCTGGGATAGGTCTGGGATTTGACCTCATCAGACTCATACTTTCGCGTTTTTCACATACTTGTTGAACAGATCCTGGGTTTTTTCTGGTTTGGATCACGTAGTAGTGTGGTACCACACTGAAACAGTCCATTAAACCTGCCTGCGATCAATATTTTAGAGGATAACGCATGTTAGGACTGGGTTAGGTCTAGGATTTGCCCTCATCTGGCTCATTCTTTCGCATATTTCTCAAACTTGATGGCTAGATCCTGGGCTTTCTCTGGATTGCATCACGTAGTAATGTGGTACCACACTGAAACATTCAATTAAACCTGGTCTTGATAAATATTTTAGAGGATAACGCATTTTAGGTCTGGGTTAGGTCTAGGATTTGCCCTCATCAGGCTCATACTTTCGCATATTTCTCATACTTCATGGCTAGATCCTGGGCTTTTTCTGGATTGCATCACGTAGTAATGAAGTACAACACTGAAACAGTCAATTAAACCTGGTTTCCATCAATATCTTAGAGGACAACGCAAGTTAGGTCTGGGATAGGTCTTGGACTTGCCCTCATCAAGCTCATGTTTTCGCGTTTTTCACATACTTGTTGAACAGATCCTGGGTTTTTTCAGGTTTGGATCACGTAGTAGTGTGGTACCACACTGAAACAGTCCATTAAACCTGGTTTGGATCAATATTTTAGAGGATAACGCATGTTAGGTCTGGGATAGGTCTGGGATTTGCCCTCATCAGACTCATACTTTCGCACACTTCACATACACGTTGATCAGATCCTGGGTTTTTTCTGGTTTGTATCACGTAGTAATGTGGTACCACACTGAAACAGTCGATGAAACCTGGTTTCGATCAATATTTTAGAGGATAACGCAAGTTAAGTCTGGGATTGGTCTGGGATTTGACCTCATCAGACTCATACTTTCGCACTCTTCACATACTCGTTGAACAGATCCTGGGTTATTTTCTGGTTTGGACCACATAGTAATGTGGTACCACACTGAAACAGTCGATTAAACCAGGTTTCGATCAATATTTTTGAGGATAACGCATGTTAGGTCTAGGTTAGGACTGGGATTTGCACTCATCAGGCTCATTCTTTCGCATATTTCTCATACTTGATGGCTAGATCCTGGGCTTTTTCTGGATTGCATCACGTAGTAATGTGGGACCACACTGAAACAGTCAATTAAACCTGGTTTCCATCAATATCTCAGAGGACAACGCAAGTTAGGTCTGGGATAGGTCTGGGATTTGCCCTCATCAGGCTCATACTTTCGCATTCTTCACATACTTGTTGAACGGATCCTGGGTTTTTTCTGGTTTGGTTCACGTAGTAATGTGGTACCACACTGAAACATTCAATTAAACCTGATCTTGATAAATATTTTAGAGGATAACGCATGTTAGGTCTGGGTTAGGTCAAGGATTTGCCCTCATCAGGCTCATACTTTCGCATATTTCTCATACTTCATGGCTAGATCCTGGGCTGTTTCTGGATTGTATCACGTAGTAATGTGGTACCACGCTGAAACAGTCAATTAAACCTGGTTTCGATCAATATTTTAGAGGATAACGCAAGTTAGGTCTGGCATAGGTCTGGGATTCGCCCTCATCAGACTCATACTTTCGCGTTTTTCACATACTTGTTGAACTGATCCTGGGCTTTTTCTGGTTTGGATCACGTAGTAATGTGGTACCACACTGAAACAGTCAATTAAACCTGGTTTCGATCAATATTTTAGAGAATAATTCATGTTAGGTCTAGGTTAGGTCTGGGATTTGCTCTCATCTGGCTCATACTTTCGCACACTTCACAAATTCGTTTGACAGATCCTGGGTTATTTTCTGGTTTGGATCGCATAGTAATGTGGTACCACACTGAAACAGTCGATTAAACCAGGTTTCGATCAATATTTTTGAGGATAACGCAACATAAGTCTGGGATAGGTCTGGGATTTGACCTCATCAGACTCATACTTTCCCGTTTTTCACATACTTGTTGAACAGATCCTGGGTTTTTTCTGGTTTGGATCACGTAGTAGTGTGGTACCACACTGCAACGGTCCATTAAACCTGCTTGCGATCAATATTTTAGAGGATAACGCATGTTAGGACTGGGTTAGGTCTAGGATTTGCCCCCATCAGGCTCATTCTTTCGCATATTTCTCAAACTTGATGGCTAGAACCTGGGTTTTTTCTGGTTTGGATCACGTAGTAATGTGGTACCACACTGAAACAGTCGATTAAACCTGGTTTCGATCAATATTTTAGAGGATAACGCAAGTTAAGTCTGGGATTGGTCTGGGATTTGACCTCATCAGACTCACACTTTTGCACACTTCACATACTCGTTGAACAGATACTGGGTATTTTCTGGTTTGGATCACGTAGTGATGTGGTACCACACTGAAACAGTCGATTAAACCTGGTTTCCATCAATATCTTAGAGGACAACGCAAGTTAGGTCTGGGATAGGTCTTGGACTTGCCCTCATCAGGCTCATTCTTTCGCGTTTTTCACATACTTGTTGAACAGATCCTGGGTTTTTTCAGGTTTGGATCACGTAGTAGTGTGGTACCACACTGAAACAGTCCATTAAACCTGGTTTGGATCAATATTTTAGAGGATAACGCATGTTAGGTCTGGGATAGGTCTGGGATTTGCCCTCATCAGACTCATACTTTCGCACACTTCACATACTCGTTGAACAGATCCTGGGTTTTTTCTGGTTTGTATCACGTAGTAATGTGGTACCACACTGAAACAGTCGATGAAACCTGGTTTCGATCAATATTTTAGAGGATAACGCAAGTTAAGTCTGGGATTGGTCTGGGATTTGACCTCATCAGACTCATACTTTCGCACTCTTCACATACTCGTTGAACAGATCCTGGGTTATTTTCTGGTTTGGACCACATAGTAATGTGGTACCACACTGAAACAGTCGATTAAACTTGGTATCGATCAATATTTTTGAGGATAACGCATGTTAGGTCTAGGTTAGGCCTGGGATTTTCACTCATCAGGCTCATACTTTCGCATTCTTCACATACTTGTTGAACGGATCCTGGGTTTTTTCTGGTTTGGATCACGTAGTAATGTGGGACCACACTGTAACAGTCAATTAAACCTGGTTTCGATCAATATTTTAGAGAATAATTCATGTTAGGTCTAGGTTAGGTCTGGGATTTCCTCTCATCAGGCTCATTCTTTCGCATATTTCTCATACTTGATGGCTAGATCCTGGGCTTTTTCTGGATTGCATCACGTAGTAATGAAGTACAACACTGAAACAGTCAATTAAACCTGGTTTCCATCAATATCTTAGAGGAAAACGCAAGTTAGGTCTGGGATAGGTCTGGGATTTGCCCTCATCAGGCCCATACTTTCGCGTTTTTCACATACTTGTGGAACAGATCCTGGGTTTTTTCTGGTTTGTATCACGTAGTAGTGTGGTACCACACTGAAACTGTCCATTAAACCTGGTTTGCATCAATATTTTAGAGGATAACGCATGTTAGGTCTAGGTTAGCCCTGGGATTTTCACTCATCAGACTCATACTTTCGCACTCTTCACATACATGTTGAACTGATCCTGGGTTTTTTCTGGTTTGGATCACGTAGTAATGTGGTACCACACTGAAACAGTCGATTAAACCTGGTTTCGATCAATATTTTAGAGGATAACGCAAGTTAGGTCTGGGATAGGTCAGGGATTTGATCTCATCAGACTCATACTTTCGCACACTACACATACTCGTTGAACAGACCCTGGGTTATTTTCTGGTTTGGATCACATAGTAATGTGGTACCACACTGTAACAGTCGATTAAACCAGGTTTCGATCAATATTTTAGAGTATAACTCATGTTAGGTCTAGGTTAGGCCTGGGATTTTCATTTATCAGACTCATACTTTCGCATTCTTCACATACTTGTTGAACGGATTCTGGGCTTTTCTGGTTGGGATCACGTAGTAATGTGGGACCACACTGAACCAGTCAATTAAACCTGGTTTCGATGAATATTTTAGAGAATAATTCATGTTAGGTCTAGGTTAGGTCTGGGATTTGCTCTCATCATTCTCATTCTTTCGCATATTTCTCATACTTGATGGCTAGATCCTGGGCTTTTTCTGGATTGCATCACGTAGTAATGAAGTACAACACTGAAACAGTAAATTAAACCTGGTTTCCATCAATATCTGAGAGGACAACGCAAGTTAGGTCTGGGATAGGTCTGGGATTTGCCCTCATCAGGCTCATACTTTCGCACACTTCACATACTCGTTGAACAGATCCTGGGTTTTTTCTGCTTTGGATCACGTAGTAAAGTGGTACCACACTGAAACAGTCGATTAAACCAGGTTTCGATCAATATTTTAGAAGATAACGCATGTTAGGTCTAGGTTAGCCCTGGGATTTTCACTCATCAGACTCATACTTTCGCGTTTTTCACATACTTGTTGAACTGATCCTGGGCTTTTTCTGGTTTGGATCACGTAGTAATGTGGTACCACACTGAAACAGTCAATTAAACCTGGTTTCGATCAATATTTTAGAGAATAATTCATGTTAGGTCTAGGTTAGGTCTGGGATTTGCTCTCATCAGGCTCATACTTTCGCACACTTCACAAATTCGTTTGACAGATCCTGGGTTATTTTCTGGGTTGGATCGCATAGTAATGTGGTACCACACTGAAACAGTCGATTAAACCAGGTTTCGATCAATATTTTTGAGGATAACGCATGTTAGGTCTAGGTTAGGACTGGGATTTGCACTCATCAGGCTCATTCTTTCGCATATTTCTCATACTTGATGGCTAGATCCTGGGCTTTTTCTGGATTGCATCACGTAGTAATGAAGTACAACACTGAAACAGTAAATTAAACCTGGTTTCCATCAATATCTGAGAGGACAACGCAAGTTAGGTCTGGGATAGGTCTGGGATTTGACCTCATCAGACTCATACTTTCGCGTTTTTCACATACTTGTTGAACAGATCCTGGGTTTTTTCTGGTTTGGATCACGTAGTAGTGTGGTACCACACTGAAACAGTCCATTAAACCTGCCTGCGATCAATATTTTAGAGGATAACGCATGTTAGGACTGGGTTAGGTCTAGGATTTGCCCTCATCTGGCTCATTCTTTCGCATATTTCTCAAACTTGATGGCTAGATCCTGGGCTTTCTCTGGATTGCATCACGTAGTAATGTGGTACCACACTGAAACATTCAATTAAACCTGGTCTTGATAAATATTTTAGAGGATAACGCATTTTAGGTCTGGGTTAGGTCTAGGATTTGCCCTCATCAGGCTCATACTTTCGCATATTTCTCATACTTCATGGCTAGATCCTGGGCTTTTTCTGGATTGCATCACGTAGTAATGAAGTACAACACTGAAACAGTCAATTAAACCTGGTTTCCATCAATATCTTAGAGGACAACGCAAGTTAGGTCTGGGATAGGTCTTGGACTTGCCCTCATCAAGCTCATGTTTTCGCGTTTTTCACATACTTGTTGAACAGATCCTGGGTTTTTTCAGGTTTGGATCACGTAGTAGTGTGGTACCACACTGAAACAGTCCATTAAACCTGGTTTGGATCAATATTTTAGAGGATAACGCATGTTAGGTCTGGGATAGGTCTGGGATTTGCCCTCATCAGACTCATACTTTCGCACACTTCACATACACGTTGATCAGATCCTGGGTTTTTTCTGGTTTGTATCACGTAGTAATGTGGTACCACACTGAAACAGTCGATGAAACCTGGTTTCGATCAATATTTTAGAGGATAACGCAAGTTAAGTCTGGGATTGGTCTGGGATTTGACCTCATCAGACTCATACTTTCGCACTCTTCACATACTCGTTGAACAGATCCTGGGTTATTTTCTGGTTTGGACCACATAGTAATGTGGTACCACACTGAAACAGTCGATTAAACCAGGTTTCGATCAATATTTTTGAGGATAACGCATGTTAGGTCTAGGTTAGGACTGGGATTTGCACTCATCAGGCTCATTCTTTCGCATATTTCTCATACTTGATGGCTAGATCCTGGGCTTTTTCTGGATTGCATCACGTAGTAATGTGGGACCACACTGAAACAGTCAATTAAACCTGGTTTCCATCAATATCTCAGAGGACAACGCAAGTTAGGTCTGGGATAGGTCTGGGATTTGCCCTCATCAGGCTCATACTTTCGCATTCTTCACATACTTGTTGAACGGATCCTGGGTTTTTTCTGGTTTGGTTCACGTAGTAATGTGGTACCACACTGAAACATTCAATTAAACCTGATCTTGATAAATATTTTAGAGGATAACGCATGTTAGGTCTGGGTTAGGTCAAGGATTTGCCCTCATCAGGCTCATACTTTCGCATATTTCTCATACTTCATGGCTAGATCCTGGGCTGTTTCTGGATTGTATCACGTAGTAATGTGGTACCACGCTGAAACAGTCAATTAAACCTGGTTTCGATCAATATTTTAGAGGATAACGCAAGTTAGGTCTGGCATAGGTCTGGGATTCGCCCTCATCAGACTCATACTTTCGCGTTTTTCACATACTTGTTGAACTGATCCTGGGCTTTTTCTGGTTTGGATCACGTAGTAATGTGGTACCACACTGAAACAGTCAATTAAACCTGGTTTCGATCAATATTTTAGAGAATAATTCATGTTAGGTCTAGGTTAGGTCTGGGATTTGCTCTCATCTGGCTCATACTTTCGCACACTTCACAAATTCGTTTGACAGATCCTGGGTTATTTTCTGGTTTGGATCGCATAGTAATGTGGTACCACACTGAAACAGTCGATTAAACCAGGTTTCGATCAATATTTTTGAGGATAACGCAACATAAGTCTGGGATAGGTCTGGGATTTGACCTCATCAGACTCATACTTTCCCGTTTTTCACATACTTGTTGAACAGATCCTGGGTTTTTTCTGGTTTGGATCACGTAGTAGTGTGGTACCACACTGCAACGGTCCATTAAACCTGCTTGCGATCAATATTTTAGAGGATAACGCATGTTAGGACTGGGTTAGGTCTAGGATTTGCCCCCATCAGGCTCATTCTTTCGCATATTTCTCAAACTTGATGGCTAGAACCTGGGTTTTTTCTGGTTTGGATCACGTAGTAATGTGGTACCACACTGAAACAGTCGATTAAACCTGGTTTCGATCAATATTTTAGAGGATAACGCAAGTTAAGTCTGGGATTGGTCTGGGATTTGACCTCATCAGACTCACACTTTTGCACACTTCACATACTCGTTGAACAGATACTGGGTATTTTCTGGTTTGGATCACGTAGTGATGTGGTACCACACTGAAACAGTCGATTAAACCTGGTTTCCATCAATATCTTAGAGGACAACGCAAGTTAGGTCTGGGATAGGTCTTGGACTTGCCCTCATCAGGCTCATTCTTTCGCGTTTTTCACATACTTGTTGAACAGATCCTGGGTTTTTTCAGGTTTGGATCACGTAGTAGTGTGGTACCACACTGAAACAGTCCATTAAACCTGGTTTGGATCAATATTTTAGAGGATAACGCATGTTAGGTCTGGGATAGGTCTGGGATTTGCCCTCATCAGACTCATACTTTCGCACACTTCACATACTCGTTGAACAGATCCTGGGTTTTTTCTGGTTTGTATCACGTAGTAATGTGGTACCACACTGAAACAGTCGATGAAACCTGGTTTCGATCAATATTTTAGAGGATAACGCAAGTTAAGTCTGGGATTGGTCTGGGATTTGACCTCATCAGACTCATACTTTCGCACTCTTCACATACTCGTTGAACAGATCCTGGGTTATTTTCTGGTTTGGACCACATAGTAATGTGGTACCACACTGAAACAGTCGATTAAACTTGGTATCGATCAATATTTTTGAGGATAACGCATGTTAGGTCTAGGTTAGGCCTGGGATTTTCACTCATCAGGCTCATACTTTCGCATTCTTCACATACTTGTTGAACGGATCCTGGGTTTTTTCTGGTTTGGATCACGTATTAATGTGGGACCACACTGAAACAGTCAATTAAACCTGGTTTCGATCAATATTTTAGAGAATAATTCATGTTAGGTCTAGGTTAGGTCTGGGATTTGCTATCATCAGGCTCATTCTTTCGCATATTTCTCATACTTGATGGCTAGATCCTGGGCTTTTTCTGGATTGCATCACGTAGTAATGAAGTACAACACTGAAACAGTCAATTAAACCTGGTTTCCATCAATATCTTAGAGGACAACGCAAGTTAGGTCTGGGATAGGTCTGGGATTTGCCCTCATCAGGCTCATACTTTCGCGTTTTTCGCATACTTGTTGAACTGATCCTGGGTTTTTTCTGGTTTGTATCACGTAGTAGTGTGGTACCACACTGAAACTGTCCATTAAACCTGGTCTGCGTCAATATTTTAGAGGATGCCGCATGTTAGGTCTAGGTTAGCCCTGGGATTTTCACTCATCAGACTCATACTTTCGCACACTTCACATACTCGTTGAACAGATCCTGGGTTATTTTCTGGTTTGGATCACGTAGTAATGTGGGACCACACTGAAACAGTCAATTAAACCTGGTCTGGATAAATATTTTAGAGGATAACGCATCTTAGGTCTGGGTTAGGTCTAAGATTTGCCCTCATCAGGCTCACAGTTTCGCGTTTTTCACATACTTGTTGAACAGATCCTGGGTTCTTTCTGGTTTGGATCACGAAGTAGTGTGGTACCACACTGAAACAGTCCATTAAACCTGGTTTCGCTCAATATTTTAGAGGATAACGCATGTTATGTCTAGGTTAGGTCTGGGATTTGCTCTCATCAGGCTCATTCTTTCGCATATTTCTCATACTTGATGGCTAAATCCTGGGCTTTTTCTGGATTGCATCACGTAGTAATGTAGTACCACACTGAAACAGTCAATGAATCCTGGTTTCCATCAATATTTTAGAGGACAACGCAAGTTAGGTCTAGGTAAGTCCTGAGATTTTCACTGATCAGACTCATACTTTCGCATCCTTCACATACTTGTTGAACGGATGCTGGGTTTTTTCTGGTTTGGATCACGTAGTAATGTGGTACCACACTGAAACGGTCAATTAAACCTGGTTTCGATCAATATTTTAGAGGATAACGCAAGTTAGGTCTGGGATAGGTCTGGGATTTGCCCTCATCAGGCTCATACTTTCGCGTTTTTCACATACTTGTTGAACAGATCATGGGTTTTTTCTGGTTTGGGTCACGTAGTACTGTGATACCACACTGAAACAGTCGATTAAACCTGGTTTCGATCAATATTTTAGAGGATAACGCATGTTAGGTCTAGGTTAGCCCTGGGATTTTCACTCATCAGACTCATACTTTCGCATTCTTCACATACTTGTTGAACTGATCCTGGGTTTTTTCTGGTTTGGATCACGTAGTAATCTGGTACCACACTGAAACGGTCGATTAAGCCTGGTTTCGATCAATATTTTAGAGGATAACGCATGTTAGCTCTAGGTTAGCCCTGGGATTTTCACTCATCAGACTCATACTTTCGCATTCTTCACATACTTGTTGCACTGATCCTGGGTTTTTTCTGGTTTGGATCACGTAGTAATGTGGTACCACACTGAAACAGTCAATTAAACCTGGTTTCGATCAATATTTTAGAGAATAATTCATGTTAGGTCTAGGTTAGGTCTGGGATTTGCTCTCATCAGGCTCATACTTTCGCACACTTCACATACTCGTTTGACAGATCCTGGGTTATTTTCTGGTTTGGATCGCATAGTAATATGGTACCACACTGAAACAGTCGATCAAACCAGGTTTCGATCAATATTTTTGAGGATAACGCATGTTAGGTCTAGGTTAGGCCTGGGATTTTCACTCGTCAGACTCATACTTTCGCATTCTTCACATACTTGTTGAACGGATCCTGGGTTTTTTCTGGTTCGGATCACGTAGTAGTGTGGCACCACACTGAAACAGTCCATTAAACCTGGTTTGGATCAATATTTTAGAGGATAACGCATGTTAGCTCTAGGTTAGCCCTGGGATTTTCACTCATCAGACTCATACTTTCGCATTCTTCACATACTTGTTGAACTGATCCTGGGTTTTTTCACGTTTGGATCACTTAGTAATGTGGGACCACACTGAAACAATCAATTAAACCTGGTCTTGATAAATATTTTAGAGGATAACGCATGTTAGGTCTGGGTTAGGTCTAGGATTTGCCCTCATCAGGCTCATACTTTCGCATATTTCTCATACTTCATGGCTAGATCCTGGGCTGTTTCTGGATTGTATCACGTAGTAATGTGGTACCACGCTGAAACAGTCCATTAAACCTGGTTTGGATCAATATTTTAGAGGATAACGCATGTTAGGTCTAGGTTAGGTCTAGGATTTGCCCTCATCAGGCTCATACTTTCGCATATTTCTCATACTTCATGGCTAGATCCTGGGCTGTTTCTGGTTTGGATCACGTATTAATGTGGTACCACACTGAAACAGTCGATTAAACCTGGTTTCGATCAGTATTTTAGAGGATAACGCAACATAAGTCTGGGATAGGTCTGGGATTTGACCTCATCACACTCATACTTTCGCGTTTTACACATACTCGTTGAACAGATCCTGGGTTTTTTCTGGTTTGGATCACGTAGTAATGTGGTACCACACTGAAACGGTCGATTAAACCTGGTTTCGATCAATATTTTAGAGGATAACGCATGTTAGGTCTGGGTTAGCCCAGGGATTTTCACTCATCAGATTCATACTTTCGCATTGTTCACATACTTGTTGAACTGATCCTGGGTTTTTTCTGGTTTCGATAACGTAGTAATGTGGTACCACACTGAAACAGTCGATTAAACCTGGTTTCCATCAATATCTTAGAGGACAACGCAAGTTAGGTCTGGGATAGGTCTTGGACTTGCCCTCATCAGGCTCATTCTTTCGCGTTTTTCACATACTTGTTGAACAGATCCTGGGTTTTTTCAGGTTTGGATCACGTAGTAGTGTGGTACCACACTGAAACAGTCCATTAAACCTGGTTTGGATCAATATTTTAGAGGATAACGCATGTTAGGTCTGGGATAGGTCTGGGATTTGCCCTCATCAGACTCATACTTTCGCACACTTCACATACTCGTTGAACAGATCCTGGGTTTTTTCTGGTTTGTATCACGTAGTAATGTGGTACCACACTGAAACAGTCGATGAAACCTGGTTTCGATCAATATTTTAGAGGATAACGCAAGTTAAGTCTGGGATTGGTCTGGGATTTGACCTCATCAGACTCATACTTTCGCACTCTTCACATACTCGTTGAACAGATCCTGGGTTATTTTCTGGTTTGGACCACATAGTAATGTGGTACCACACTGAAACAGTCGATTAAACCAGGTTTCGATCAATATTTTTGAGGATAACGCATGTTAGGTCTAGGTTAGGCCTGGGATTTTCACTCATCAGGCTCATACTTTCGCATTCTTCACATACTTGTTGAACGGATCCTGGGTTTTTTCTGGTTTGGATCACGTATTAATGTGGGACCACACTGAAACAGTCAATTAAACCTGGTTTCGATCAATATTTTAGAGAATAATTCATGTTAGGTCTAGGTTAGGTCTGGGATTTGCTATCATCAGGCTCATTCTTTCGCATATTTCTCATACTTGATGGCTAGATCCTGGGCTTTTTCTGGATTGCATCACGTAGTAATGAAGTACAACACTGAAACAGTCAATTAAACCTGGTTTCCATCAATATCTTAGAGGACAACGCAAGTTAGGTCTGGGATAGGTCTGGGATTTGCCCTCATCAGGCTCATACTTTCGCGTTTTTCGCATACTTGTTGAACTGATCCTGGGTTTTTTCTGGTTTGTATCACGTAGTAGTGTGGTACCACACTGAAACTGTCCATTAAACCTGGTCTGCGTCAATATTTTAGAGGATGCCGCATGTTAGGTCTAGGTTAGCCCTGGGATTTTCACTCATCAGACTCATACTTTCGCACACTTCACATACTCGTTGAACAGATCCTGGGTTATTTTCTGGTTTGGATCACGTAGTAATGTGGGACCACACTGAAACAGTCAATTAAACCTGGTCTGGATAAATATTTTAGAGGATAACGCATCTTAGGTCTGGGTTAGGTCTAAGATTTGCCCTCATCAGGCTCACAGTTTCGCGTTTTTCACATACTTGTTGAACAGATCCTGGGTTCTTTCTGGTTTGAATCACGAAGTAGTGTGGTACCACACTGAAACAGTCCATTAAACCTGGTTTCGCTCAATATTTTAGAGGATAACGCATGTTATGTCTAGGTTAGGTCTGGGATTTGCTCTCATCAGGCTCATTCTTTCGCATATTTCTCATACTTGATGGCTAAATCCTGGGCTTTTTCTGGATTGCATCACGTAGTAATGTAGTACCACACTGAAACAGTCAATGAATCCTGGTTTCCATCAATATTTTAGAGGACAACGCAAGTTAGGTCTAGGTAAGTCCTGAGATTTTCACTGATCAGACTCATACTTTCGCATCCTTCACATACTTGTTGAACGGATGCTGGGTTTTTTCTGGTTTGGATCACGTAGTAATGTGGTACCACACTGAAACGGTCAATTAAACCTGGTTTCGATCAATATTTTAGAGGATAACGCAAGTTAGGTCTGGGATAGGTCTGGGATTTGCCCTCATCAGGCTCATACTTTCGCGTTTTTCACATACTTGTTGAACAGATCATGGGTTTTTTCTGGTTTGGGTCACGTAGTACTGTGATACCACACTGAAACAGTCGATTAAACCTGGTTTCGATCAATATTTTAGAGGATAACGCATGTTAGGTCTAGGTTAGCCCTGGGATTTTCACTCATCAGACTCATACTTTCGCATTCTTCACATACTTGTTGAACTGATCCTGGGTTTTTTCTGGTTTGGATCACGTAGTAATCTGGTACCACACTGAAACGGTCGATTAAGCCTGGTTTCGATCAATATTTTAGAGGATAACGCATGTTAGCTCTAGGTTAGCCCTGGGATTTTCACTCATCAGACTCATACTTTCGCATTCTTCACATACTTGTTGCACTGATCCTGGGTTTTTTCTGGTTTGGATCACGTAGTAATGTGGTACCACACTGAAACAGTCAATTAAACCTGGTTTCGATCAATATTTTAGAGAATAATTCATGTTAGGTCTAGGTTAGGTCTGGGATTTGCTCTCATCAGGCTCATACTTTCGCACACTTCACATACTCGTTTGACAGATCCTGGGTTATTTTCTGGTTTGGATCACGTATTAATGTGGTACTACACTGAAACAGTCGATTAAACCTGGTTTCGATCAGTATTTTAGAGGATAACGCAACATAAGTCTGGGATAGGTCTGGGATTTGACCTCATCACACTCATACTTTCGCGTTTTACACATACTCGTTGAACAGATCCTGGGTTTTTTCTGGTTTGGATCACGTAGTAATGTGGTACCACACTGAAACGGTCGATTAAACCTGGTTTCGATCAATATTTTAGAGGATAACGCATGTTAGGTCTGGGTTAGCCCAGGGATTTTCACTCATCAGATTCATACTTTCGCATTGTTCACATACTTGTTGAACTGATCCTGGGTTTTTTCTGGTTTCGATAACGTAGTAATGTGGTACCACACTGAAACAGTCGATTAAACCTGGTTTCCATCAATATCTTAGAGGACAACGCAAGTTAGGTCTGGGATAGGTCTTGGACTTGCCCTCATCAGGCTCATTCTTTCGCGTTTTTCACATACTTGTTGAACAGATCCTGGGTTTTTTCAGGTTTGGATCACGTAGTAGTGTGGTACCACACTGAAACAGTCCATTAAACCTGGTTTGGATCAATATTTTAGAGGATAACGCATGTTAGGTCTGGGATAGGTCTGGGATTTGCCCTCATCAGACTCATACTTTCGCACACTTCACATACTCGTTGAACAGATCCTGGGTTTTTTCTGGTTTGTATCACGTAGTAATGTGGTACCACACTGAAACAGTCGATGAAACCTGGTTTCGATCAATATTTTAGAGGATAACGCAAGTTAAGTCTGGGATTGGTCTGGGATTTGACCTCATCAGACTCATACTTTCGCACTCTTCACATACTCGTTGAACAGATCCTGGGTTATTTTCTGGTTTGGACCACATAGTAATGTGGTACCACACTGAAACAGTCGATTAAACCAGGTTTCGATCAATATTTTTGAGGATAACGCATGTTAGGTCTAGGTTAGGCCTGGGATTTTCACTCATCAGGCTCATACTTTCGCATTCTTCACATACTTGTTGAACGGATCCTGGGTTTTTTCTGGTTTGGATCACGTATTAATGTGGGACCACACTGAAACAGTCAATTAAACCTGGTTTCGATCAATATTTTAGAGAATAATTCATGTTAGGTCTAGGTTAGGTCTGGGATTTGCTATCATCAGGCTCATTCTTTCGCATATTTCTCATACTTGATGGCTAGATCCTGGGCTTTTTCTGGATTGCATCACGTAGTAATGAAGTACAACACTGAAACAGTCAATTAAACCTGGTTTCCATCAATATCTTAGAGGACAACGCAAGTTAGGTCTGGGATAGGTCTGGGATTTGCCCTCATCAGGCTCATACTTTCGCGTTTTTCGCATACTTGTTGAACAGATCCTGGGTTTTTTCTGGTTTGTATCACGTAGTAGTGTGGTACCACACTGAAACTGTCCATTAAACCTGGTCTGCGTCAATATTTTAGAGGATGCCGCATGTTAGGTCTAGGTTAGCCCTGGGATTTTCACTCATCAGACTCATACTTTCGCATTCTTCACATACTTGTAGAACTGATCCTGGGAGTTTTCTGGTTTGGATCTCGTAGTAATGTGGTACCACACTGTAACAGTCGATTAAACCTGGTTTCGATCAATATTTTAGAGGATAACGCAAGTTAGGTCTGGGATAGGTCTGCGATTTGACCTCATCAGACTCATACTTTCGCACACTTCACATACTCGTTGAACAGATCCTGGGTTATTTTCTGGTTTGGATCACGTAGTAATGTGGGACCACACTGAAACCGTCAATTAAACCTGGTCTGGATAAATATTTTAGAGGATAACGCATCTTAGGTCTGGGTTAGGTCTAAGATTTGCCTTCATCAGGCTCACAGTTTCGCGTTTTTCACATACTTGTTGAACAGATCCTGGGTTCTTTCTGGTTTTGGATCACGAAGTAGTGTGGTACCACACTGAAACAGTCCATTAAACCTGGTTTCGCTCAATATTTTAGAGGATAACGCATGTTATGTCTAGGTTAGGTCTGGGATTTGCTCTCATCAGGCTCATTCTTTCGCATATTTCTCATACTTGATGGCTAAATCCTGGGCTTTTTCTGGATTGCATCACGTAGTAATGTAGTACCACACTGAAACAGTCAATGAATCCTGGTCTCCATCAATATTTTAGAGGACAACGCAAGTTAGGTCTAGGTAAGTCCTGAGATTTTCACTGATCAGACTCATACTTTCGCATCCTTCACATACTTGTTGAACGGATGCTTGGTTTTTTCTGGTTTGGATCACGTAGTAATGTGGTACCACACTGAAACGGTCAATTAAACCTGGTTTCGATCAATATTTTAGAGGATAACGCAAGTTAGGTCTGGGATAGGTCTGGGACTTGCCCTCATCAGGCTCATACTTTCGCGTTTTTCACATACTTGTTGAACAGATCATGGGTTTTTTCTGGTTTGGGTCACGTAGTACTGTGATACCACACTGAAACAGTCGATTAAACCTGGTTTCGATCAATATTTTAGAGGATAACGCATGTTAGGTCTAGGTTAGGTCTAGGATTTGCCCTCATCAGGCTCATACTTTCGCATATTTCTCATACTTCATGGCTAGATCCTGGGCTGTTTCTGGTTTGGATCACGTATTAATGTGGTACCACACTGAAACAGTCGATTAAACCTGGTTTCGATCAGTATTTTAGAGGATAACGCAACATAAGTCTGGGATAGGTCTGGGATTTGACCTCATCACACTCATACTTTCGCATTCTTCACATACTTGTTGAACTGATCCTGGGTTTTTTCTGGTTTGGATCACGTAGTAATCTGGTACCACACTGAAACGGTCGATTAAGCCTGGTTTCGATCAATATTTTAGAGGATAACGCATGTTAGCTCTAGGTTAGCCCTGGGATTTTCACTCATCAGACTCATACTTTCGCATTCTTCACATACTTGTTGCACTGATCCTGGGTTTTTTCTGGTTTGGATCACGTAGTAATGTGGTACCACACTGAAACAGTCAATTAAACCTGGTTTCGATCAATATTTTAGAGAATAATTCATGTTAGGTCTAGGTTAGGTCTGGGATTTGCTCTCATCAGGCTCATACTTTCGCACACTTCACATACTCGTTTGACAGATCCTGGGTTATTTTCTGGTTTGGATCGCATAGTAATATGGTACCACACTGAAACAGTCGATCAAACCAGGTTTCGATCAATATTTTTGAGGATAACGCATGTTAGGTCTAGGTTAGGCCTGGGATTTTCACTCGTCAGACTCATACTTTCGCATTCTTCACATACTTGTTGAACGGATCCTGGGTTTTTTCTGGTTCGGATCACGTAGTAGTGTGGTACCACACTGAAACAGTCCATTAAACCTGGTTTGGATCAATATTTTAGAGGATAACGCATGTTAGGTCTAGGTTAGGTCGGGGATTTTCACTAATCAGACTCATACTTTCGCATATTTCTCATACATGTTGAACAGATCCTGGGTTTTTTCACGTTTGGATCACTTAGTAATGTGGGACCACACTGAAACAATCCATTAAACCTGGTCTTGATAAATATTTTAGAGGATAACGCATGTTAGGTCTGGGTTAGGTCTAGGATTTGCCCTCATCAGGCTCATACTTTCGCATATTTCTCATACTTCATGGCTAGATCCTGGGCTGTTTCTGGATTGTATCACGTAGTAATGTGGTACCACGCTGAAACAGTCCATTAAACCTGGTTTGGATCAATATTTTAGAGGATAACGCATGTTAGGTCTAGGTTAGGTCTAGGATTTGCCCTCATCAGGCTCATACTTTCGCATATTTCTCATACTTCATGGCTAGATCCTGGGCTGTTTCTGGTTTGGATCACGTATTAATGTGGTACCACACTGAAACAGTCGATTAAACCTGGTTTCGATCAGTATTTTAGAGGATAACGCAACATAAGTCTGGGATAGGTCTGGGATTTGACCTCATCACACTCATACTTTCGCGTTTTACACATACTCGTTGAACAGATCCTGGGTTTTTTCTGGTTTGGATCACGTAGTAATGTGGTACCACACTGAAACGGTCGATTAAACCTGGTTTCGATCAATATTTTAGAGGATAACGCATGTTAGGTCTGGGTTAGCCCAGGGATTTTCACTCATCAGATTCATACTTTCGCATTGTTCACATACTTGTTGAACTGATCCTGGGTTTTTTCTGGTTTCGATAACGTAGTAATGTGGTACCACACTGAAACAGTCGATTAAACCTGGTTTCCATCAATATCTTAGAGGACAACGCAAGTTAGGTCTGGGATAGGTCTTGGACTTGCCCTCATCAGGCTCATTCTTTCGCGTTTTTCACATACTTGTTGAACAGATCCTGGGTTTTTTCAGGTTTGGATCACGTAGTAGTGTGGTACCACACTGAAACAGTCCATTAAACCTGGTTTGGATCAATATTTTAGAGGATAACGCATGTTAGGTCTGGGATAGGTCTGGGATTTGCCCTCATCAGACTCATACTTTCGCACACTTCACATACTCGTTGAACAGATCCTGGGTTTTTTCTGGTTTGTATCACGTAGTAATGTGGTACCACACTGAAACAGTCGATGAAACCTGGTTTCGATCAATATTTTAGAGGATAACGCAAGTTAAGTCTGGGATTGGTCTGGGATTTGACCTCATCAGACTCATACTTTCGCACTCTTCACATACTCGTTGAACAGATCCTGGGTTATTTTCTGGTTTGGACCACATAGTAATGTGGTACCACACTGAAACAGTCGATTAAACCAGGTTTCGATCAATATTTTTGAGGATAACGCATGTTAGGTCTAGGTTAGGCCTGGGATTTTCACTCATCAGGCTCATACTTTCGCATTCTTCACATACTTGTTGAACGGATCCTGGGTTTTTTCTGGTTTGGATCACGTATTAATGTGGGACCACACTGAAACAGTCAATTAAACCTGGTTTCGATCAATATTTTAGAGAATAATTCATGTTAGGTCTAGGTTAGGTCTGGGATTTGCTATCATCAGGCTCATTCTTTCGCATATTTCTCATACTTGATGGCTAGATCCTGGGCTTTTTCTGGATTGCATCACGTAGTAATGAAGTACAACACTGAAACAGTCAATTAAACCTGGTTTCCATCAATATCTTAGAGGACAACGCAAGTTAGGTCTGGGATAGGTCTGGGATTTGCCCTCATCAGGCTCATACTTTCGCGTTTTTCGCATACTTGTTGAACAGATCCTGGGTTTTTTCTGGTTTGTATCACGTAGTAGTGTGGTACCACACTGAAACTGTCCATTAAACCTGGTCTGCGTCAATATTTTAGAGGATGCCGCATGTTAGGTCTAGGTTAGCCCTGGGATTTTCACTCATCAGACTCATACTTTCGCATTCTTCACATACTTGTAGAACTGATCCTGGGAGTTTTCTGGTTTGGATCTCGTAGTAATGTGGTACCACACTGTAACAGTCGATTAAACCTGGTTTCGATCAATATTTTAGAGGATAACGCAAGTTAGGTCTGGGATAGGTCTGCGATTTGACCTCATCAGACTCATACTTTCGCACACTTCACATACTCGTTGAACAGATCCTGGGTTATTTTCTGGTTTGGATCACGTAGTAATGTGGGACCACACTGAAACCGTCAATTAAACCTGGTCTGGATAAATATTTTAGAGGATAACGCATCTTAGGTCTGGGTTAGGTCTAAGATTTGCCTTCATCAGGCTCACAGTTTCGCGTTTTTCACATACTTGTTGAACAGATCCTGGGTTCTTTCTGGTTTTGGATCACGAAGTAGTGTGGTACCACACTGAAACAGTCCATTAAACCTGGTTCCGCTCAATATTTTAGAGGATAACGCATGTTATGTCTAGGTTAGGTCTAGGATTTGCCCTCATCAGGCTCATACTTTCGCATATTTCTCATACTTCATGGCTAGATCCTGGGCTGTTTCTGGATTGTATCACGTAGTAATGTGGTACCACGCTGAAACAGTCCATTAAACCTGGTTTGGATCAATATTTTAGAGGATAACGCATGTTAGGTCTAGGTTAGGTCGGGGATTTTCACTCATCAGACTCATACTTTCGCATTCTTCACATACTTGTTGAACGGATCCTGGGTTTTTTCTGGTTTGGATCACGTATTAATGTGGTACCACACTGAAACAGTCGATTAAACCTGGTTTCGATCAGTATTTTAGAGGATAACGCAACATAAGTCAGGGATAGGTCTGGGATTTGACATCATCACACTCATACTTTCGCGTTTTACACATACTCGTTGAACAGATCCTGGGTTTTTTCTGGTTTGGATCACGTAGTAATGTGGTACCACACTGAAACGGTCGATTAAACCTGGTTTCGATCAATATTTTAGAGGATAACGCATGTTAGGTCTGGGTTAGCCCAGGGATTTTCACTCATCAGATTCATACTTTCGCATTGTTCACATACTTGTTGAACTGATCCTGGGTTTTTTCTGGTTTCGATAACGTAGTAATGTGGTACCGCACTGAAACAGTCAATTAAACCTGGTTTCCATCAATATCTTAGAGGACAACGCATGTTAGGTCTAGGTTAGGCCTGGGATTTGCCCTCATCAGGGTCATACTTCCGCAGTTTTAACATACATGTTGACCTGATCGAGGGTTTTTTCTGCTTTGGATCACGTAGTAAAGTGGTGCCACACTGAAACAGTCCATTAAACCTGGTTTGGATCAATATTTTACAGGATAACGCATGTTAGGTCTAGGTTTGCCCTGGGATTTTCACTCATCAGACTCATACTTTCGCATTCTTCACATACTTGTTGACCGGATCCTGGGTTTTTTCAGGTTTGGTTCACGTAGTAATGTGGTACCACACTGAAACATTCAATTAAACCTGGTCTTGATAAATATTTTAGAGGATAACGCATGTTAGGTTTGGGTTAGGTCTAGGATTTGCCCTCATCAGGCTCATACTTTCGCATATTTCTCATACTTCATGGCTAGATCCTGGGCTGTTTCTGGATTGTATCACGTAGTAATGCGGTACCACGCCGAAACAGTCAATTAAAACTGGTTTCGATTAATATTTTAGAGGATAACGCAAGTTTGGTCTGGGATAGGTCTGGGATTCGCCCTCATCAGGCTCATACTTTCGCGTTTTTCACATACTTGTTGAACTGATCCTGGGTTTTTTCTGGTTTGGATCACGTAGCAATGTGGTACCGCACTGAAACAGTCGATTAAACCTGGTTTCGATCAATATTTTAGAGGATAACGCAAGTTTGGTCTGGGATAGGTCTGGGTTTTGCCCTCATCAGGCTCATACTTTCGCGTTTTTCACATACTTGTTGAACAGATCCTGGGTTTTTTCTGGTTTGGATCACGTAGTAATGTGGGACCACATTGAAACAGTCCATTAAACCTGGTTTGGATCAATATTTTAGAGGATAACGCGTGTTAGGTCTAGGTTAGGTCTGGGATTTTCACTCATCAGACTCATACTTTCGCATTCTTCACATACTTGTTGAACAGATCCTGGGTTTTTTATGGTTTGGCTCACGTAGTAATGTGGTACCACACTGAAACATTCAATTAAACCTAGTCTTGATAAATATTTTAGAGGATAACGCATGTTAGGTCTGGGTTACGACTAGGATTTGCCCCTATCAGGCTCATACTTTCGCATATTTCTCATACTTCATGGCTGGATCCTGGGCTATTTCTGGTTTGGATCACGTAGTAATGTGGTACCACACTGAAACAGTCAATTAAACCTGGTTTTGATCAATATTTTAGAGAATAATTCATGTCAGGTCTAGGTTAGGTCTGGGATTTGCTCTCATCAGGCTCATTCTTTCGCATATTTCTCATACTTGATGGCTAGATCCTGGGCTTTTTCCGGTTTGCATCACGTAGTAATGAAGTACAACACTGAAACAGTCAACTCAACCTGGTTTCGATCAATATTTTAGAGGATAACGCATGTTAGGTCTAGGTTAGCCCTGGGATTTTCACTCATCAGACTCATACTTTCGCATTCTTCTCATACTTCATGGCTAGATCCTGGGCTATTTCTGGATTGTATCACGTAGTAATGTGGTACCACACTGGAACATTCAATTAAACCTGGTCTTGATAAATATTTTAGAGGATAACGCATGATAGGTTTGGGTTAGGTCTAGGATTTGCCCTCATCAGGCTGATACTTTCGCATATTTCTCATACTTCATGGCTAGATCCTGGGCTGTTTCTGGATTGTATCAAGTAGTAATGTGGTACCACGCTGAAACAGTCAATTAAGCCTGATTTCGATGAATATTTTAGAGGATAACGCAAGTTAGGTCTGGGATAGGTCTGGGATTCGCCCTCATCAGGCTCATACCTTCGCATATTTCTCATACTTGATGGCTAGATCCTGGGCTTTTTCTGGATTGCATCACGTAGTAATGTGGAACCACACTGGAACATTCAATTAAACCTGGTCTTGATAAATATTTTAGAGGATAACGCATGTTAGGTTTGGGTTAGGTCTAGGATTTGCCCTCATCAGGCTGATACTTTCGCATATTTCTCATACTTCATGGCTAGATCCTGGGCTTTTTCTGGATTGCATCACGTAGTAATGAAGTACAACACTGAAGCAGTCAATTAAACCTGGTTTCCATCAATATCTTAGAGGACAACGCAAGTTAGGTCTGGGATAAGTCTGGGATTTGCCCTCATCAGGCTCATACTTTCGCGTTTTTCACATACTTGTTGAACAGATCCTGTGTTTTTTCTGGTTTGGATCACGTAGTAGTGTGGTACCACACTGAAACAGTCCATTAAACCTTGTTTGGATCAATATTTTAGAGGATAACGCATGTCAGGTCTGGGATAGGTCTGGGATTTGCCCTCATCAGACTCATACTTTCGCACACTTCACATACTCGTTGAACAGATCCTGGGTTATTTTCTGGATTGCATCACGTAGTAATGTGGTACCACACTGGAACATTCAATTAAACCTGGTCTTGATAAATATTTTAGAGGATAACGCATGTTAGGTTTGGGTTAGGTCTAGGATTTGCCCTCGTCAGGCTCATACTTTCGCATATTTCTCATATTTCATGGCTAGATCCTTGGCTATTTCTGGATTGGATCACGTAGTAATGTGGTACCACACTGAAACAGTCGATTAAACCTGGATTCGATCAATATTTTAGAGAATAATTCATGTTTGGTCTAGGTTAGGCCTGGGATTTTCACTCATCAGACTCATACTTTCGCATTCTTCACATACTTGTTGAACGGATCCTGGGTTTTTTCCGGTTTGGGTCAATTAGTAGTGTGGTGCCACACTGAAACAGTCAATTCAACCTGGTATCGATCAATATTTTAGAGGACAACGCATGTTAGGTTTAGGTTAGTCCTGGGATTTGCCCTCATCAGGGTCATACTTTCGCAGTTTTAACATACATGTTGACGTGATCGAGGGTTTTTTCTGCTTTGGATCAGGTAGTAAAGTGGTACCACACTGAAACAGTCCATTAAACCTGGTTTGGATCCACATTTTAGAGGATAACGCATGTTAGGTCTAGGTAAGCCCTAGGATCTTCACTCATCAGACTCATACATTCGCAATCTTCACATACTTGTTGAACGGATCCTGGGTTTTTTCTGGTTTGGTTCACGTAGTAATGTGGTACCACACTGGAACATTCAATTAAACCTGGTCTTGATAAATATTTTAGAGGATAACGCATGATAGGTTTGGGTTAGGTCTAGGATTTGCCCTCATCAGGCTCATACTTTCGCATACTTCACATACTTGTTGAACGGATCCTGGGCTTTTTCCGGTTTGGGTCAAGTAGTAGTGTGGTACCACACTGAAACAGTCGATTAAACCTGGTTTCGATCAATATTTTTGAGGATAACGCATGTTAGGTCTAGGTTAGGCCGGGGATTTTCACTCAGCAGACTCATACTTTCGCATTCTTCACATACTTGCTGAACGGATCCTGGGTTTTTTCTGGTTTGGATCACGTAGTAATGTGGGACCACACTGAAACAGTCGATTAAACCTGGTATCGATCAATATTTTAGAGGACAACGCATGTTAGGTTTAGGTTAGTCCTGGGATTTGCCCTCATCAGGGTCATACTTTCGCAGTTTTAACATACATGTTGACGTGATCGAGGGTTTTTTCTGCTTTGGATCAGGTAGTAAAGTGGTACCACTCTGAAACAGTCGATTAAACCTCGTTTCGATCAATATTTTAGAGGATAACGCAAGTTTGGTCTGGGATAGGTCTGGGATTTGCCCTCATCAGGCTCATACTTTCGCGTTTCTCACATACTCGTTGACAAGATCCTGGCCTTTTTCTGGTTTGGATCACGTAGTAATGTGGTACCACACTGAAACAGTCGATTAAACCTGGTTTCGATTAATATTTTTGAGGATAACGCATGTTAGGTCTGGGATAGGTCTGGGATTTGCCCTCATCAGACTCATACTTTCGCATACTTCACATACTTGTTGAACGGATCCTGGGCTTTTTCCGGTTTGGGTCAAGTAGTAGTGTGGTACCACACTGAAACAGTCGATTAAACCTGGTTTCGATCAATATTTTTGAGGATAACGCATGTTAGGTCTAGGTTAGGCCGGGGATTTTCACTCAGCAGACTCATACTTTCGCATTCTTCACATACTTGTTGAACGGATCCTGGGTTTTTTCTGGTTTGGATCACGTAGTAATGTGGGACCACACTGAAACAGTCGATTAAACCTGGTATCGATCAATATTTTAGAGGACAACGCATGTTAGGTTTAGGTTAGTCCTGGGATTTGCCCTCATCAGGGTCATACTTTCGCAGTTTTAACATACATGTTGACCTGATCGAGGGTTTTTTCTGCTTTGGATCACGTAGTAAAGTGGTACCACACTAAAACATTCAATTAAACCTGGTTTCGATCAATATTTTAGAGGATAACGCAAGTTAGGTCTGGGATAGGTCTGGGATTTGCCCTCATCAGACTCATACTTTCGCATACTTCACATACTTGTTGAACAGATCCTGGGATTTTTTCTGGTTTGGATCACGTAGTAATTTCGTACCACACTAAAACAGTCAATTAAACCTGGTTTCGATCAATATTTTAGAGGATAACGAATGTTATGTCTAGTTTAGGCCTGGGATTTGCCCTCATCAGACTCATACTTTCGCATACTTTACATACTTGTTGAACAGATCCTGAGTATTTTTCTGGTTTGGATCACGTAGTAATGTGGTACCACACTGAAACAGTCGATTAAACCTGGTTTCGATCAATATTTTTGAGGATATCGCATGTTAGGTCTAGGTTAGGCCGAGGATTTTCACTCATCAGACTCATACTTTCGTATTCTTCACATACTTGTTGAACAGATCCTGGGTTTTTTATGGTTTGGTTCACGTAGTAATGTGGTACCACACTGAAACATTCAATTAAACCTAGTCTTGATAAATATTTTAGAGGATAACGCATGTTAGGCCTGGGTTAGGTCTGGGATTTGCTCTCATCAGGCTCATTCTTTCGCATATTTCTCATGCTTGATGTCTAGATCCTGGGCTTTTTCTGGATTGCATCACGTAGTAATGAAGTACAACACTGAAGCAGTCAACTAAACCTGGTTTCCATCAATATTTTACAGGACAACGCATGTTAGGTCTAGGTTAGGCCTGGGATTTGCCCTCATCAGGGTCATACTTTCGCAGTTTTAACATACATGTTGACCTGATCGAGGGTTTTGTCCGCTTTGGATCACGTAGTAAAGTGGTACCACACTGAAGCAGTCCATTAAACCCGGTTTGGATCAATATTTTAGAGGATAACGCATGTTAGGTTTGGGTTAGGTCTAGGATTTGCCCACATCAGGCTCATACTTTCGCATATTTCTCATACTTCATGGGTAGATCCTGGGCTGTTTCTGGATTGTATCACGTAGTAATGTGGTACCACACTGAAACAGTCAATTAAACCTGGTTTGGATCAATATTTTAGAGGATAACGCAAGTTTGGTCTGGGATAGGTCAGGGATTCGCCCTCATCAGGCTCATACTTTCGCGTTTTTCACATACTTGTTGAACTGATCCTGGGTTTTTTCTGGTTTGGATCACGTAGCAATGTGGTACCACACTGAAACAGTCGATTAAACCTGGTTTCGATCAATATTTTAGAGGATAACGCAAGTTTGGTCTGGGATAGGTCTGGGTTTTGCCCTCATCAGGCTCATACTTTCGCGTTTTTCACATACTTGTTGAACAGATCCTGGGTTTTTTCTGGTTTGGATCACGTAGTAATGTGGGACCACACTGAAACAGTCCATTAAACCTGGTTTGGATCAATATTTTAGAGGATAACGCATGTTAGGTCTAGGTTAGGTCTGGGATTTTCACTCATCAGACTCATACTTTCGCATTCTTCACATACTTGTTGAACAGATCCTGGGTTTTTTATGGTTTGGTTCACGTAGTAATGTGGTACCACACTGAAACATTCAATTAAACCTAGTCTTGATAAATATTTTAGAGGATAACGCATGTTAGGCCTGGGTTACGACTAGGATTTGCCCCCATCAGGCTAATACTTTCGCATATTTCTCATACTTCATGGCTGGATCCTGGGCTATTTCTGGTTTGGATCACGTAGTAATGTGGTACCACATTGAAACAGTCAATTAAACCTGGTTTTGATCAATATTTTAGAGAATAATTCATGTCAGGTCTAGGTTAGGTCTGGGATTTGCTCTCATCAGGCTCATTCTTTCGCATATTTCTCATACTTGATGGCTAGATCCTGGGCTTTTTCCGGTTTGCATCACGTATTAATGAAGTACAACACTGAAACAGTCAACTCAACCTGGTTTCGATCAATATTTTAGAAGATAACGCATGTTAGGCCTAGGTTAGGCCTGGGATTTGCCTTATCAGGGTCATACTTTCGCAGTTTTAACATGCATGTTGACCTGATCGAGTGTTTTTTCTGCTTTGGATCACGTAGTAAAGTGGTACCACAACTAAAACAGTCAATTAAACCTGGTTTCGATCACTATTTTAGAGGATAACGCAAGTTAGGTCTGGGATAGGTCTGGGATTAGCCCTCATCAGACTCATACTTTCGCATATTTCTCATACTTGATGACTAGATCCTGGGCTTTTTCTGGATTGCATCACGTAGTAATGAAGTACAACACTGAAACAGTCAATTAAACCTGGTTTCCATCAATATTTTAGAGGACAACGCATGTTGGATCTAGGTTAGGCCTGGGATTTGCCCTCATCAGGGTCATACTTTCGCAGTTTTAACATACATGTTGACGTGATCGAGGGTTTTTTCTGCTTTGGATCACGTAGTAAAGTGGTACCACATTGAAACAGTCCATTAAACCTTGTTTGGATCAATATTTTTGAGGATAACGCATGTTAGGTCTAGGTTAGGCCTGGGATTTTCACACATCAGACTCATACTTTCGCATTCTTCACATACTTGTTGAACGGATCCTGGGTTTTTCTGGTTTGGATCACGTAGTAATGTGGGGCCACACTGAAACAATCAATTAAACCTGGTCTTGATAAACATTTTAGAGGGCAACGTATGTTAGGTCTGGGTTAGGTCTAGGATTTGCCCTCATCAGGCTCATACTTTCGCATATTTCTCATACTTCATGGCTAGATCCTGGGCTATTTCTGGATTGGATCACGTAGTAATGTGGTACCACACTGAAACAGTCAATTAAACCTGGTTTCGCTGAATATTTTAGAAGATAACGCATGTTAGGCCTAGGTTAGGCCTGGGATTTGCCCTCATCAGGGTCATACTTTCGCAGTTTTAACATGCATGTTGGCCTGATCGAGTGTTTTTTCTGCTTTGGATCACGTAGTAAAGTGGTACCACAACTAAAACAGTCAATTAAACCTGGTTTCGATCAATATTTTAGAGGATAACGCAAGTTTGGTCTGGGATAGGTCTGGGTTTTGCCCTCATCAGGCTCATACTTTCGCGTTTTTCACATACTTGTTGAACAGATCCTGGGTTTTTTCTGGTTTGGATCACGTAGTAATGTGGGACCACACTGAAACAGTCCATTAAACCTGGTTTGGATCAATATTTTAGAGGATAACGCATGTTAGGTCTAGGTTAGGTCTGGGATTTTCACTCATCAGACTCATACTTTCGCATTCTTCACATACTTGTTGAACAGATCCTGGGTTTTTTATGGTTTGGTTCACGTAGTAATGTGGTACCACACTGAAACATTCAATTAAACCTAGTCTTGATAAATATTTTAGAGGATAACGCATGTTAGGCCTGGGTTACGACTAGGATTTGCCCCCGTCAGGCTCATACTTTCGCATATTTCTCATACTTCATGGCTGGATCCTGGGCTATTTCTGGTTTGGATCACGTAGTAATGTGGTACCACACTGAAACAGTCAATTAAACTTGGTTTTGATCAATATTTTAGAGAATAATTCATGTCAGGTCTAGGTTAGGTCTGGGATTTGCTCTCATCAGGCTCATTCTTTCGCATATTTCTCATACTTGATGGCTAGATCCTGGGCTTTTTCCGGTTTGCATCACGTAGTAATGAAGTACAACACTGAAACAGTCACCTCAACCAGGTTTCGATCAATATTTTAGAGGATAACGCATGTTAGGTCTAGGTTAGCCCTGGGATTTTCACTCATCAGACTCATACTTTCGCATTCTTCACATACTTGTTGAACGGATCCTGGGTTTTTTCTGGTTTGGTTCACATAGTAATGTGGTACCACACTGGAACATTCAATTTAACCTGGTCTTGATAAATATTTTAGAGGATAACGCATGTTAGGTATGGGTTAGGTCTAGGATTTGCCCTCATCAGGCTGATACTTTCGCATATTTCTCATACTTCATGGCTAGATCCTGGGCTGTTTCTGGATTGTATCACGTAGTAATGTGGTACCACGCTGAAACAGTCAATTAAGCCTGATTTCGATGAATATTTTAGAGGATAACGCAAGTTAGGTCTGGGATAGGTCTGGGATTCGCCCTCATCAGGCTCATACCTTCGCATATTTCTCATACTTGATGGCTAGATCCTGGGCTTTTTCTGGATTGCATCACGTAGTAATGAAGTACAACACTGAAGCAGTCAATTAAACCTGGTTTCCATCAATATCTTAGAGGACAACGCAAGTTAGGTCTGGGATAAGTCTGGGATTTGCCCTCATCAGGCTCATACTTTCGCGTTTTTCACATACTTGTTGAACAGATCCTGTGTTTTTTCTGGTTTGGATCACGTAGTAGTGTGGTACCACACTGAAACAGTCCATTAAACCTTGTTTGGATCAATATTTTAGAGGATAACGCATGTCAGGTCTGGGATAGGTCTGGGTTTTGCCCTCATCAGGCTCATACTTTCGCGTTTTTCACATACTTGTTGAACAGATCCTGGGTTTTTTCTGGTTTGGATCACGTAGTAATGTGGGACCACACTGAAACAGTCCATTAAACCTGGTTTGGATCAATATTTTAGAGGATAACGCATGTTAGGTCTAGGTTAGGTCTGGGATTTTCACTCATCAGACTCATACTTTCGCATTCTTCACATACTTGTTGAACAGATCCTGGGTTTTTTATGGTTTGGTTCACGTAGTAATGTGGTACCACACTGAAACATTCAATTAAACCTAGTCTTGATAAATATTTTAGAGGATAACGCATGTTAGGCCTGGGTTACGACTAGGATTTGCCCCCATCAGGCTAATACTTTCGCATATTTCTCATACTTCATGGCTGGATCCTGGGCTATTTCTGGTTTGGATCACGTAGTAATGTGGTACCACATTGAAACAGTCAATTAAACCTGGTTTTGATCAATATTTTAGAGAATAATTCATGTCAGGTCTAGGTTAGGTCTGGGATTTGCTCTCATCAGGCTCATTCTTTCGCATATTTCTCATACTTGATGGCTAGATCCTGGGCTTTTTCCGGTTTGCATCACGTATTAATGAAGTACAACACTGAAACAGTCAACTCAACCTGGTTTCGATCAATATTTTAGAAGATAACGCATGTTAGGCCTAGGTTAGGCCTGGGATTTGCCTTATCAGGGTCATACTTTCGCAGTTTTAACATGCATGTTGACCTGATCGAGTGTTTTTTCTGCTTTGGATCACGTAGTAAAGTGGTACCACAACTAAAACAGTCAATTAAACCTGGTTTCGATCACTATTTTAGAGGATAACGCAAGTTAGGTCTGGGATAGGTCTGGGATTAGCCCTCATCAGACTCATACTTTCGCATATTTCTCATACTTGATGACTAGATCCTGGGCTTTTTCTGGATTGCATCACGTAGTAATGAAGTACAACACTGAAACAGTCAATTAAACCTGGTTTCCATCAATATTTTAGAGGACAACGCATGTTGGATCTAGGTTAGGCCTGGGATTTGCCCTCATCAGGGTCATACTTTCGCAGTTTTAACATACATGTTGACGTGATCGAGGGTTTTTTCTGCTTTGGATCACGTAGTAAAGTGGTACCACATTGAAACAGTCCATTAAACCTTGTTTGGATCAATATTTTTGAGGATAACGCATGTTAGGTCTAGGTTAGGCCTGGGATTTTCACACATCAGACTCATACTTTCGCATTCTTCACATACTTGTTGAACGGATCCTGGGTTTTTCTGGTTTGGATCACGTAGTAATGTGGGGCCACACTGAAACAATCAATTAAACCTGGTCTTGATAAACATTTTAGAGGGCAACGTATGTTAGGTCTGGGTTAGGTCTAGGATTTGCCCTCATCAGGCTCATACTTTCGCATATTTCTCATACTTCATGGCTAGATCCTGGGCTATTTCTGGATTGGATCACGTAGTAATGTGGTACCACACTGAAACAGTCAATTAAACCTGGTTTCGCTGAATATTTTAGAAGATAACGCATGTTAGGCCTAGGTTAGGCCTGGGATTTGCCCTCATCAGGGTCATACTTTCGCAGTTTTAACATGCATGTTGGCCTGATCGAGTGTTTTTTCTGCTTTGGATCACGTAGTAAAGTGGTACCACAACTAAAACAGTCAATTAAACCTGGTTTCGATCAATATTTTAGAGGATAACGCAAGTTTGGTCTGGGATAGGTCTGGGTTTTGCCCTCATCAGGCTCATACTTTCGCGTTTTTCACATACTTGTTGAACAGATCCTGGGTTTTTTCTGGTTTGGATCACGTAGTAATGTGGGACCACACTGAAACAGTCCATTAAACCTGGTTTGGATCAATATTTTAGAGGATAACGCATGTTAGGTCTAGGTTAGGTCTGGGATTTTCACTCATCAGACTCATACTTTCGCATTCTTCACATACTTGTTGAACAGATCCTGGGTTTTTTATGGTTTGGTTCACGTAGTAATGTGGTACCACACTGAAACATTCAATTAAACCTAGTCTTGATAAATATTTTAGAGGATAACGCATGTTAGGCCTGGGTTACGACTAGGATTTGCCCCCGTCAGGCTCATACTTTCGCATATTTCTCATACTTCATGGCTGGATCCTGGGCTATTTCTGGTTTGGATCACGTAGTAATGTGGTACCACACTGAAACAGTCAATTAAACTTGGTTTTGATCAATATTTTAGAGAATAATTCATGTCAGGTCTAGGTTAGGTCTGGGATTTGCTCTCATCAGGCTCATTCTTTCGCATATTTCTCATACTTGATGGCTAGATCCTGGGCTTTTTCCGGTTTGCATCACGTAGTAATGAAGTACAACACTGAAACAGTCACCTCAACCAGGTTTCGATCAATATTTTAGAGGATAACGCATGTTAGGTCTAGGTTAGCCCTGGGATTTTCACTCATCAGACTCATACTTTCGCATTCTTCACATACTTGTTGAACGGATCCTGGGTTTTTTCTGGTTTGGTTCACATAGTAATGTGGTACCACACTGGAACATTCAATTTAACCTGGTCTTGATAAATATTTTAGAGGATAACGCATGTTAGGTATGGGTTAGGTCTAGGATTTGCCCTCATCAGGCTGATACTTTCGCATATTTCTCATACTTCATGGCTAGATCCTGGGCTGTTTCTGGATTGTATCACGTAGTAATGTGGTACCACGCTGAAACAGTCAATTAAGCCTGATTTCGATGAATATTTTAGAGGATAACGCAAGTTAGGTCTGGGATAGGTCTGGGATTCGCCCTCATCAGGCTCATACCTTCGCATATTTCTCATACTTGATGGCTAGATCCTGGGCTTTTTCTGGATTGCATCACGTAGTAATGAAGTACAACACTGAAGCAGTCAATTAAACCTGGTTTCCATCAATATCTTAGAGGACAACGCAAGTTAGGTCTGGGATAAGTCTGGGATTTGCCCTCATCAGGCTCATACTTTCGCGTTTTTCACATACTTGTTGAACAGATCCTGTGTTTTTTCTGGTTTGGATCACGTAGTAGTGTGGTACCACACTGAAACAGTCCATTAAACCTTGTTTGGATCAATATTTTAGAGGATAACGCATGTCAGGTCTGGGATAGGTCTGGGTTTTGCCCTCATCAGGCTCATACTTTCGCGTTTTTCACATACTTGTTGAACAGATCCTGGGTTTTTTCTGGTTTGGATCACGTAGTAATGTGGGACCACACTGAAACAGTCCATTAAACCTGGTTTGGATCAATATTTTAGAGGATAACGCATGTTAGGTCTAGGTTAGGTCTGGGATTTTCACTCATCAGACTCATACTTTCGCATTCTTCACATACTTGTTGAACAGATCCTGGGTTTTTTATGGTTTGGTTCACGTAGTAATGTGGTACCACACTGAAACATTCAATTAAACCTAGTCTTGATAAATATTTTAGAGGATAACGCATGTTAGGCCTGGGTTACGACTAGGATTTGCCCCCATCAGGCTAATACTTTCGCATATTTCTCATACTTCATGGCTGGATCCTGGGCTATTTCTGGTTTGGATCACGTAGTAATGTGGTACCACATTGAAACAGTCAATTAAACCTGGTTTTGATCAATATTTTAGAGAATAATTCATGTCAGGTCTAGGTTAGGTCTGGGATTTGCTCTCATCAGGCTCATTCTTTCGCATATTTCTCATACTTGATGGCTAGATCCTGGGCTTTTTCCGGTTTGCATCACGTAGTAATGAAGTACAACACTGAAACAGTCAACTCAACCTGGTTTCGATCAATATTTTAGAAGATAACGCATGTTAGGCCTAGGTTAGGCCTGGGATTTGCCTTAACAGGGTCATACTTTCGCAGTTTTAACATGCATGTTGACCTGATCGAGTGTTTTTTCTGCTTTGGATCACGTAGTAAAGTGGTACCACAACTAAAACAGTCAATTAAACCTGGTTTCGATCACTATTTTAGAGGATAACGCAAGTTAGGTCTGGGATAGGTCTGGGATTAGCCCTCATCAGACTCATACTTTCGCATATTTCTCATACTTGATGACTAGATCCTGGGCTTTTTCTGGATTGCATCACGTAGTAATGAAGTACAACACTGAAACAGTCAATTAAACCTGGTTTCCATCAATATTTTAGAGGACAACGCATGTTGGATCTAGGTTAGGCCTGGGATTTGCCCTCATCAGGGTCATACTTTCGCAGTTTTAACATACATGTTGACGTGATCGAGGGTTTTTTCTGCTTTGGATCACGTAGTAAAGTGGTACCACATTGAAACAGTCCATTAAACCTTGTTTGGATCAATATTTTTGAGGATAACGCATGTTAGGTCTAGGTTAGGCCTGGGATTTTCACACATCAGACTCATACTTTCGCATTCTTCACATACTTGTTGAACGGATCCTGGGTTTTTCTGGTTTGGATCACGTAGTAATGTGGGGCCATACTGAAACAATCAATTAAACCTGGTCTTGATAAATATTTTAGAGGGCAACGTATGTTAGGTCTGGGTTAGGTCTAGGATTTGCCCTCATCAGGCTCATACTTTCGCATATTTCTCATACTTCATGGCTAGATCCTGGGCTATTTCTGGATTGGATCACGTAGTAATGTGGTACCACACTGAAACAGTCAATTAAACCTGGTTTCGCTGAATATTTTAGAAGATAACGCATGTTAGGCCTAGGTTAGGCCTGGGATTTGCCCTCATCAGGGTCATACTTTCGCAGATTTAACATGCATGTTGACCTGATCGAGGGTTTTTTCTGCTTTGGATCACGTAGTAAAGTGGTACCACAACTAAAACAGTCGATTAAACCTGGTTTCGATTAATATTTTAGAGGATAACGCATGTTAGGTCTGGGATAGGTCTGGGATTCGCCCTCATCAGGCTCATACTTTCGCATATTTCTCATACTTGATGGCTAGATCCTGGGCTTTTTCTGGATTGCATCATGTAGTAATGTGGGACCACACTGAAACAATCAATTAAACCTGGTCATGATCAATATTTTAGAGAATAATTCATGTTATGTCTAGGTTAGGTCTGGGATTTGCTCTCATCAGGCTCATTCTTTCGCATATTTCTCATACTTGATGGCTAGATCCTGGGCTTTTTCTGGATTGCATCACGTAGTAATGAAGTACAACACTGAAACAGTCAATTAAACCTGGTTTCCATCAATATCTTAGAGGACAACGCATGTTAGGTCTAGGTTAGGCCTGGGATTTGCCCTCATCAGGGTCATACTTCCGCAGTTTTAACATACATGTTGACCTGATCGAGGGTTTTTTCTGCTTTGGATCACGTAGTAAAGTGGTGCCACACTGAAACAGTCCATTAAACCTGGTTTGGATCAATATTTTAGAGGATAACGCATGTTAGGTCTAGGTTTGCCCTGGGATTTTCACTCATCAGACTCATACTTTCGCATTCTTCACATACTTGTTGACCGGATCCTGGGTTTTTTCAGGTTTGGTTCACGTAGTAATGTGGTACCACACTGAAACATTCAATTAAACCTGGTCTTGATAAATATTTTAGAGGATAACGCATGTTAGGTTTGGGTTAGGTCTAGGATTTGCCCTCATCAGGCTCATACTTTCGCATATTTCTCATACTTCATGGCTAGATCCTGGGCTGTTTCTGGATTGTATCACGTAGTAATGTGGTACCACGCCGAAACAGTCAATTAAAACTGGTTTCGATCTATATTTTAGAGGATAACGCAAGTTTGGTCTGGGATAGGTCTGGGTTTTGCCCTCATCAGGCTCATACTTTCGCGTTTTTCACATACTTGTTGAACAGATCCTGGGTTTTTTCTGGATTGGATCACGTAGTAATGTGGGACCACACTGAAACAGTCCATTAAACCTGGTTTGGATCAATATTTTAGAGGATAACGCATGTTAGGTCTAGGTTAGGTCTGGGATTTTCACTCATCAGACTCATACTTTCGCATTCTTCACATACTTGTTGAACAGATCCTGGGTTTTTTATGGTTTGGTTCACGTAGTAATGTGGTACCACACTGAAACATTCAATTAAACCTAGTCTTGATAAATATTTTAGAGGATAACGCATGTTAGGCCTGGGTTACGACTAGGATTTGCCCCCATCAGGCTCATACTTTCGCATATTTCTCATACTTCATGGCTGGATCCTGGGCTATTTCTGGTTTGGATCACGTAGTAATGTGGTACCACACTGAAACAGTCAATTAAACTTGGTTTTGATCAATATTTTAGAGAATAATTCATGTCAGGTCTAGGTTAGGTCTGGGATTTGCTCTCATCAGGCTCATTCTTTCGCATATTTCTCATACTTGATGGCTAGATCCTGGGCTTTTTCCGGTTTGCATCACGTAGTAATGAAGTACAACACTGAAACAGTCAACTCAACCAGGTTTCGATCAATATTTTAGAGGATAACGCATGTTAGGTCTAGGTTAGCCCTGGGATTTTCACTCATCAGACTCATACTTTCGCATTCTTCACATACTTGTTGAACGGATCCTGGGTTTTTTCTGGTTTGGTTCACGTAGTAATGTGGTACCACACTGGAACATTCAATTAAACCTGGTCTTGATAAATATTTTAGAGGATAACGCATGTTAGGTTTGGGTTAGGTCTAGGATTTGCCCTCATCAGGCTGATACTTTCGCATATTTCTCATACTTCATGGCTAGATCCTGGGCTGTTTCTGGATTGTATCACGTAGTAATGTGGTACCACGCTGAAACAGTCAATTAAGCCTGATTTCGATGAATATTTTAGAGGATAACGCAAGTTAGGTCTGGGATAGGTCTGGGATTCGCCCTCATCAGGCTCATACCTTCGCATATTTCTCATACTTGATGGCTAGATCCTGGGCTTTTTCTGGATTGCATCACGTAGTAATGAAGTACAACACTGAAGCAGTCAATTAAACCTGGTTTCCATCAATATCTTAGAGGACAACGCAAGTTAGGTCTGGGATAAGTCTGGGATTTGCCCTCATCAGGCTCATACTTTCGCGTTTTTCACATACTTGTTGAACAGATCCTGTGTTTTTTCTGGTTTGGATCACGTAGTAGTGTGGTACCACACTGAAACAGTCCATTAAACCTTGTTTGGATCAATATTTTAGAGGATAACGCATGTCAGGTCTGGGATAGGTCTGGGATTTGCCCTCATCAGACTCATACTTTCGCACACTACACATACTCGTTGAACAGATCCTGGGTTATTTTCTGGTTTGGATCACATAGTAATGTGGTACCACACTGAAACAGTCGATTAAACCAGGATTCGATCAATATTTTTGAGGATAACGCATGTTAGGTCTAGGTTAGGCCTGGGATTTTCACTCATCAGACTCATACTTTCGTATTCTTCACATACTTGTTGAACGGATCCTGGGTTTTTTCTGGTTTGGATTACGTAGTAATGAGGGACCACACTGAAACAATCAAATAAACCTGGTCTTGATAAATATTTTAGAGGATAAAGCATGTTATGTCTGCGTTAGGTCTAGGATTTGCCCTCGTCAGGCTCATACTTTCGCATATTTCTCATATTTCATGGCTAGATCCTGGGCTATTTCTGGATTGGATCACGTAGTAATGTGGTACCACACTGAAACAGTCGATTAAACCAGGTTTCGATCAATATTTTTGAGGATAACGCAACTTCGGTCTGGGATAGGTCTGGGATTTGCCCTCGTCAGGCTCATACTTTCGCATATTTCTCATACTTCATGGCTGGATCCTGACCTTTTTCCGGATTGCATCACGTAGTAATGAAGTACAACACTGAAACAGTCAATTCAACCTGGTTTCCATCAATATTTTAGAGGACAACGCATGTTAGGTCTAGGTTAGGCCTGGGATTTTCACTCATCAGACTCATACTTTCACATTCTTCACATACATGTTGAACGGATCCTGGATTTTTTCTGGTTTGGTTCACGAAGTAATGTGGTACCACACTGGAACATTCAATTAAACCTGGTCTTGATAAATAATTTAGAGGATAACGCATGTTAGGTTTGGGTTAGGTCTAGGATTTGCCCTTATCAGGCTCATACTTTCGCATATTTCTCATACTTCATGGCTAGATCCTGGGCTGTTTCTGGATTGTATCACGTAGTAATGTGGTACCACGCTGAAACAGTCAATTAAACCTGGTTTCGTTCAATATTTTAGAGGATAACGCAAGTTAGGTCTGGGATAGGTCTGGGATTTGCCCTCATCAGGCTCATACTTTCGCGTTTTTCACATACTTGTTGAACAGATCCTGGGTTTTTTCCGGTTCGGGTCACGTAGTAGTGTGGTACCACACTGAAACAGTCGATTAAACCTGGTTTCGATCAATATTTTTGGGGATAACGCATGTTAGGTCTAGGTTAGGCCGGGGATTTTCACTCATCAGACCCATACTTTCGCATTCTTCACATACTTGTTGAACGGATCGTGGGTTTTTTCTGGTTTGGATCACGTAGTTATTGCGGGACCACACTGAAGCAATCAATGAAACCTGGTCATGATAACTATTTTAGAGGATAACGCATGTTAGGTTTGGGTTAGGTCTAGGATTTGCCCTCATCAGGCTCATACTTTCGCATATTTCTCATACTTCATGGCTAGATCCTGCGCTGTTTCTGGATTGTATCACGTAGTAATGTGGTACCACGCTGAAACAGTCAATTAAACCTGGTTTCGTTCAATATTTTAGAGGATAACGCAAGTTAGGTCTGGGATAGGTCTGGGATTTGCCCTCATCAGGCTCATACTTTCGCGTTTTTCACATACTTGTTGAACTGATCCTGGGTTTTTTCTGGTTTGGATCACGTAGCAATGTGGTACCACACTGAAACAGTCGATTAAACCTGGTTTCGATCAATATTTTAGAGGATAACGCAAGTTTGGTCTGGGATAGGTCTGGGTTTTGCCCTCATCAGGCTCATACTTTCGCGTTTTTCACATACTTGTTGAACAGATCCTGGGTTTTTTCTGGTTTGGATCACGTAGTAATGTGGGACCACACTGAAACAGTCCATTAAACCTGGTTTGGATCAATATTTTAGAGGATAACGCATGTTAGGTCTAGGTTAGGTCTGGGATTTTCACTCATCAGACTCATACTTTCGCATTCTTCACATACTTGTTGAACAGATCCTGGGTTTTTTATGGTTTGGTTCACGTAGTAATGTGGTACCACACTGAAACATTCAATTAAACCTAGTCTTGATAAATATTTTAGAGGATAACGCATGTTAGGCCTGGGTTACGACTAGGATTTGCCCCCATCAGGCTCATACTTTCGCATATTTCTCATACTTCATGGCTGGATCCTGGGCTATTTCTGGTTTGGATCACGTAGTAATGTGGTACCACACTGAAACAGTCAATTAAACCTGGTTTTGATCAATAGTTTAGAGAATAATTCATGTCAAGTCTAGGTTAGGTCTGGGATTTGCTCTCATCAGGCTCATTCTTTCGCATATTTCTCATACTTGATGGCTAGATCCTGGGCTTTTTCCGGTTTGCATCACGTAGTAATGAAGTACAACACTGAAGCAGTCAACTCAACCTGGTTTCGATCAATATTTTAGAGGATAACGCATGTTAGGTCTAGGTTAGCCCTGGGATTTTCACTCATCAGACTCATACTTTCGCATTCTTCACATACTTGTTGAACGGATCCTGGGTTTTTTCTGGTTTGGTTCACGTAGTAATGTGGTACCACACTGGAACATTCAATTAAACCTGGTCTTGATAAATATTTTAGAGGATAACGCATGTTAGGTTTGGGTTAGGTCTAGGATTTGCCCTCATCAGGCTGATACTTTCGCATATTTCTCATACTTCATGGCTAGATCCTGGGCTGTTTCTGGATTGTATCACGTAGTAATGTGGTACCACGCTGAAACAGTTATTAAGCCTGATTTCGATGAATATTTTAGAGGATAACGCAAGTTAGGTCTGGGATAGGTCTGGGATTCGCCCTCATCAGGCTCATACCTTCGCATATTTCTCATACTTGATGGCTAGATCCTGGGCTTTTTCTGGATTGCATCACGTAGTAATGAAGTACAACACTGAAGCAGTCAATTAAACCTGGTTTCCATCAATATCTTAGAGGACAACGCAAGTTAGGTCTGGGATAAGTCTGGGATTTGCCCTCATCAGGCTCATACTTTCGCGTTTTTCACATACTTGTTGAACAGATCCTGTGTATTTACTGGTTTGGATCACGTAGTAGTGTGGTACCACACTGAAACAGTCCATTAAACCTTGTTTGGATCAATATTTTAGAGGATAACGCATGTCAGGTCTGGGATAGGTCTGGGATTTGCCCTCATCAGACTCATACTTTCGCACACTTCACATACTCGTTGAACAGATCCTGGGTTATTTTCTGGTTTGGATCACATAGTAATGTGGTACCACACTGAAACAGTCGATTAAACCAGGATTCGATCAATATTTTTGAGGATAACGCATGTTAGGTCTAGGTTAGGCCTGGGATTTTCACTCATCAGACTCATACTTTCGTATTCTTCACATACTTGTTGAACGGATTCTGGGTTTTTTCTGGTTTGGATTACGTAGTAATGAGGGACCACACTGAAACAATCAAATAAACCTGGTCTTGATAAATATTTTAGAGGATAAAGCATGTTAGGTCTGCGTTAGGTCTAGGATTTGCCCTCGTCAGGCTCATACTTTCGCATATTTCTCATATTTCATGGCTAGATCCTGGGCTATTTCTGGATTGGATCACGTAGTAATGTGGTACCACACTGAAACAGTCGATTAAACCAGGTTTCGATCAATATATTTGAGGATAACGCAACTTCGGTCTGGGATAGGTCTGGGATTTGCCCTCGTCAGGCTCATACTTTCGCATATTTCTCATACTTCATGGCTGGATCCTGACCTTTTTCCGGATTGCATCACGTAGTAATGAAGTACAACACTGAAACAGTCAATTCAACCTGGTTTCCATCAATATTTTAGAGGACAACGCATGTTAGGTCTAGGTTAGGCCTGGGATTTTCACTCATCAGACTCATACTTTCACATTCTTCACATACATGTTGAACGGATCCTGGATTTTTTCTGGTTTGGTTCACGAAGTAATGTGGTACCACACTGGAACATTCAATTAAACCTGGTCTTGATAAATAATTTAGAGGATAACGCATGTTAGGTTTGGGTTAGGTCTAGGATTTGCCCTTATCAGGCTCATACTTTCGCATATTTCTCATACTTCATGGCTAGATCCTGGGCTGTTTCTGGATTGTATCACGTAGTAATGTGGTACCACGCTGAAACAGTCAATTAAACCTGGTTTCGTTCAATATTTTAGAGGATAACGCAACTTATGTCTGGGATAGGTCTGGGATTTGCCCTCATCAGGCTCATACTTTCGCGTTTTTCACATACTTGTTGAACAGATCCTGGGTTTTTTCCGGTTTGGGTCACGTAGTAGTGTGGTACCACACTGAAACAGTCGATTAAACCTGGTTTCGATCAATATTTTTGGGGATAACGCATGTTAGGTCTAGGTTAGGCCGGGGATTTTCACTCATCAGACCCATACTTTCGCATTCTTCACATACTTGTTGAACGGATCGTGGGTTTTTTCTGGTTTGGATCACGTAGTTATTGCGGGACCACACTGAAGCAATCAATGAAACCTGGTCATGATAACTATTTTAGAGGATAACGCATGTTAGGTTTGGGTTAGGTCTAGGATTTGCCCACATCAGGCTCATACTTTCGCATATTTCTCATACTTCATGGCTAGATCCTGGGCTGCTTCTGGATTGTATCACGTAGTAATGAAGTACAACACTGAAACAGTCAATTAAACCTGGTTTCCATCAATATCTTAGAGGACAACGCAAGTTAGGTCTGGGATAGGTCTGGGATTTGCCCTCATCAGACTCATACTTTCGCACACTTCACATACTCGTTGAACAGATCCTGGGTTATTTTCTGGTTTGGATCACATAGTAATGTGGTACCACACTGAAACAGTCGATTAAACCAGGATTCGATCAATATTTTTGAGGATAACGCATGTTAGGTCTAGGTTAGGCCTGGGATTTTCACTCATCAGACTCATACTTTCGTATTCTTCACATACTTGTTGAACGGATCCTGGGTTTTTTCTGGTTTGGATTACGTAGTAATGAGGGACCACACTGAAACAATCAAATAAACCTGGTCTTGATAAATATTTTAGAGGATAAAGCATGTTAGGTCTGCGTTAGGTCTAGGATTTGCCCTCGTCAGGCTCATACTTTCGCATATTTCTCATATTTCATGGCTAGATCCTGGGCTATTTCTGGATTGGATCACGTAGTAATGTGGTACCACACTGAAACAGTCGATTAAACCAGGTTTCGATCAATATTTTTGAGGATAACGCAACTTCGGTCTGGGATAGGTCTGGGATTTGCCCTCGTCAGGCTCATAGTTTCGCATATTTCTCATACTTCATGGCTGGATCCTGACCTTTTTCCGGATTGCATCACGTAGTAATGAAGTACAACACTGGAACAGTCAATTCAACCTGGTTTCCATCAATATTTTAGAGGACAACGCATGTTAGGTCTAGGTTAGGCCTGGGATTATCACTCATCAGACTCATACTTTCACATTCTTCACATACATGTTGAACGGATCCTGGATTTTTTCTGGTTTGGTTCACGAAGTAATGTGGTACCACACTGGAACATTCAATTAAACCTGGTCTTGATAAATAATTTAGAGGATAACGCATGTTAGGTTTGGGTTAGGTCTAGGATTTGCCCTTATCAGGCTCATACTTTCGCATATTTCTCATACTTCATGGCTAGATCCTGGGCTGTTTTTGGATTGTATCACGTAGTAATGTGGTACCACGCTGAAACAGTCAATTAAACCTGGTTTCGTTCAATATTTTAGAGGATAACGCATGTTAGGTCTAGGTTAGGCCGGGGATTTTCACTCATCAGACCCATACTTTCGCATTCTTCACATACTTGTTGAACGGATCGTGGGTTTTTTCTGGTTTGGATCACGTAGTTATTGCGGGACCACACTGAAGCAATCAATGAAACCTGGTCATGATAACTATTTTAGAGGATAACGCATGTTAGGTTTGGGTTAGGTCTAGGATTTGCCCACATCAGGCTCATACTTTCGCATATTTCTCATACTTCATGGCTAGATCTTGGGCTGCTTCTGGATTGTATCACGTAGTAATGAAGTACAACACTGAAACAGTCAATTAAACCTGGTTTCCATCAATATCTTAGAGGACAACGCAAGTTAGGTCTGGGATAGGTCTGGGATTTGCCCTCATCAGACTCATACTTTCGCACACTTCACATACTCGTTGAACAGATCCTGGGTTATTTTCTGGTTTGGATCACATAGTAATGTGGTACCACACTGAAACAGTCGATTAAACCAGGATTCGATCAATATTTTTGAGGATAACGCATGTTAGGTCTAGGTTAGGCCTGGGATTTTCACTCATCAGACTCATACTTTCGTATTCTTCACATACTTGTTGAACGGATCCTGGGTTTTTTCTGGTTTGGAATACGCAGTAATGAGGGACCACACTGAAACAATCAAATAAACCTGGTCTTGATAAATATTTTAGAGGATAAAGCATGTTAGGTCTGCGTTAGGTCTAGGATTTGCCCTCGTCAGGCTCATACTTTCGCATATTTCTCATATTTCATGGCTAGATCCTGGGCTATTTCTGGATTGGATCACGTAGTAATGTGGTACCACACTGAAACAGTCGATTAAATCAGGTTTCGATCAATATTTTTGAGGATAACGCAACTTCGGTCTGGGATAGGTCTGGGATTTGCCCTCGTCAGGCTCATACTTTCGCATATTTCTCATACTTCATGGCTGGATCCTGACCTTTTTCCGGATTGCATCACGTAGTAATGAAGTACAACACTGGAACAGTCAATTCAACCTGGTTTCCATCAATATTTTAGAGGACAACGCATGTTAGGTCTAGGTTAGGCCTGGGATTTTCACTCATCAGACTCATACTTTCACATTCTTCACATACATGTTGAACGGATCCTGGATTTTTTCTGGTTTGGTTCACGAAGTAATGTGGTACCACACTGGAACATTCAATTAAACCTGGTCTTGATAAATAATTTAGAGGATAACGCATGTTAGGTTTGGGTTAGGTCTAGGATTTGCCCTTATCAGGCTCATACTTTCGCATATTTCTCATACTTCATGGCTAGATCCTGGGCTGTTTCTGGATTGTATCACGTAGTAATGTGGTACCACGCTGAAACAGTCAATTAAACCTGGTTTCGTTCAATATTTTAGAGGATAACGCAAGTTAGGTCTGGGATAGGTCTGGGATTTGCCCTCATCAGGCTCATACTTTCGCGTTTTTCACATACTTGTTGAACTGATCCTGGGTTTTTTCTGGTTTGGATCACGTAGCAATGTGGTACCACACTGAAACAGTCGATTAAACCTGGTTTCGATCAATATTTTAGAGGATAACGCAAGTTTGGTCTGGGATAGGTCTGGGTTTTGCCCTCATCAGGCTCATACTTTCGCGTTTTTCACATACTTGTTGAACAGATCCTGGGTTTTTTCTGGTTTGGATCACGTAGTAATGTGGGACCACACTGAAACAGTCCATTAAACCTGGTTTGGATCAATATTTTTGAGGATAACGCAACTTCGGTCTGGGATAGGTCTGGGATTTGCCCTCGTCAGGCTCATTCTTTCGCATATTTCTCATACTTGATGGCTAGATCCTGGGCTTTTTCCGGTTTGCATCATGTAGTAATGAAGTACAACACTGAAACAGTCAACTCAACCTGGTTTCGATCGATATTTTAGAGGATAACGCATGTTAGGTCTAGGTTAGCCCTGGGATTTTCACTCATCAGACTCATACTTTCGCATTCTTCACATACTTGTTGAACGGATCCTGGGTTTTTTCTGGTTTGGTTCACGTAGTAATGTGGTACCACACTGGAACATTCAATTAAACCTGGTCTTGATAAATATTTTAGAGGATAACGCATGTTAGGTTTGGGTTAGGTCTAGGATTTGCCCTCATCAGGCTGATACTTTCGCATATTTCTCATACTTCATGGCTAGATCCTGGGCTGTTTCTGGATTGTATCACGTAGTAATGTGGTACCACGCTGAAACAGTCAATTAAGCCTGATTTCGATGAATATTTTAGTGGATAACGCAAGTTAGGTCTGGGATAGGTCTGGGATTCGCCCTCATCAGGCTCATACCTTCGCATATTTCTCATACTTGATGGCTAGATCCTGGGCTTTTTCTGGATTGCATCACGTAGTAATGAAGTACAACACTGAAGCAGTCAATTAAACCTGGTTTCCATCAATATCTTAGAGGACAACGCAAGTTAGGGCTGGGATAAGTCTGGGATTTGCCCTCATCAGGCTCATACTTTCGCGTTTTTCACATACTTGTTGAACAGATCCTGTGTTTTTTCTGGTTTGGATCACGTAGTAGTGTGGTACCACACTGAAACAGTCCATTAAACCTTGTTTGGATCAATATTTTAGAGGATAACGCATGTCAGGTCTGGGATAGGTCTGGGATTTGCCCTCATCAGACTCATACTTTCGCACACTTCACATACTCGTTGAACAGATCCTGGGTTATTTTCTGGTTTGGATCACATAGTAATGTGGTACCACACTGAAACAGTCGATTAAACCAGGATTCGATCAATATTTTTGAGGATAACGCATGTTAGGTCTAGGTTAGGCCTGGGATTTTCACTCATCAGACTCATACTTTCGTATTCTTCACATACTTGTTGAACGGATCCTGGGTTTTTTCTGGTTTGGATTACGTAGTAATGAGGGACCACACTGAAACAATCAAATAAACCTGGTCTTGATAAATATTTTAGAGGATAAAGCATGTTAGGTCTGCGTTAGGTCTAGGATTTGCCCTCGTCAGGCTCATACTTTCGCATATTTCTCATATTTCATGGCTAGATCCTGGGCTATTTCTGGATTGGATCACGTAGTAATGTGGTACCACACTGAAACAGTCGATTAAACCAGGTTTCGATCAATATTTTTGAGGATAACGCAACTTCGGTCTGGGATAGGTCTGGGATTTGCCCTCGTCAGGCTCATACTTTCGCATATTTCTCATACTTCATGGCTGGATCCTGACCTTTTTCCGGATTGCATCACGTAGTAATGAAGTACAACACTGAAACAGTCAATTCAACCTGGTTTCCATCAATATTTTAGAGGACAACGCATGTTAGGTCTAGTTTAGGCCTGGGATTTTCACTCATCAGACTCATACTTTCACATTCTTCACATACATGTTGAACGGATCCTGGATTTTTTCTGGTTTGGTTCACGTAGTTATTGCGGGACCACACTGAAGCAATCAATGAAACCTGGTCATGATAACTATTTTAGAGGATAACGCATGTTAGGTTTGGGTTAGGTCTGGGATTTGCCCTCATCAGGCTCATACTTTCGCAGTTTTAACATGCATGTTGACCTGATCGAGGGTTTTTTCTGCTTTGGATCACGTAGTAAAGTGGTACCACACTAAAACATTCAATTAAACCTGGTTTCGATCAATATTTTAGAGGATAACGCAAGTTAGGTCTGGGATAGGTCTGGGATTTGCCCTCATCAGACTCATACTTTCGCATACTTCACATACTTGTTGAACAGATCCTGGGTTTTTTTCTGGTTTGGATCACGTAGTAATTTCGTACCACACTAAAACAGTCAATTAAACCTGGTTTCGATCAATATTTTAGAGGATAACGAAAGTTATGTCTAGTTTAGGCCTGGGATTTGCCCTCATCAGACTCATACATTCGCATACTTCACATACTTGTTGAACAGATCCTGGGTTTTTTCTGGTTTGGATCACGTAGTAATGTGGTACCACACTGAAACAGTCGATTAAACCTCGTTTCGATCAATATTTTAGAGGATAACGCAAGTTTGGTCTGGGATAGGTCTGGGATTTGCCCTCATCAGGCTCATACTTTCGCGTTTTTCACATACTCGTTGACAAGATCCTGGCTTTTTTCTGGTTTGGATCACGTAGTAATGTGGTACCACACTGAAACAGCCCACTAAACCTGGTTTCGATCAATATTTTTGAGGATAACGCATGTTAGGTCTAGCTTAGGCCTGGGATTTTCACGCATCAGACTCATACTTTCGCATTCTTCACATACTTGTTGAACGGATGCTGGGTTTTTTCTGGTTTCGATCACGTAGTAATGTGGGACCACACTGAAACAGTCGATTAAACCTGGTCTTGATAAATATTTTAGAGGACAACGCATGTTAGGTCTGGGTTAGGTCTAGGATTTGCCCTCATCAGGCTCATACTTTCGCATATTTCTCATACTTCATGGCTAGATCCTGGGCTTTTTCTGGATTGTATCACGTAGTAATGCGGTACCACGCTGAAACAGTCAATTAAACCTGGTTTCGATCAATACTTTACAGGATAACGCATGTCAGGTCTAGCTTAGGCCTGGGATTTTCACGCATCAGACTCATACTTTCGTATTCTTCACATACTTGTTGAACGGATCCTGGGTTTTTTCTGGTTTGGATCACGTAGTAATGTGGGACCACACTGAAACAGTCGATTAAACCTGGTCTTGATAAATATTTTAGAGGACAACGCATGTTAGGTCTGGGTTAGGTCTAGGATTTGCCCTCATCAGGCTCATACTTTCGCGTTTTTCACATACTTGTTGAACAGATCCTGGGTTTTTTCTGGTTTGGGTCACGTAGTAATGTGGTACCACACTGAAACAGTCGATTAATCCAGGTTTCGATCAATATTTTTGAGGATAACGCATGTTAGGTCTAGGTTAGGCCTGGGATTTTCACGCATCAGACTCATACTTTCGCATTCGTCACATACTTGTTGAACGGATCCTGGGTTTTTTCTGGTTTGGATCACGTAGTAATGTGGGACCACACTGAAACAGTCGATTAAACCTGGTTTCGATCAATATTTTAGAGGATAACGCAAGTTTGGTCTGGGATAGGTCCGGGATTTGCCCTCATCAGGCTCATACTTTCGCGTTTTTCACATACTTGTTGAACAGATCCTGGGTTTTTTCTGGTTTGGGTCACGTAGTAATGTGGTACCACACTGAAACAGTCGATTAAACCAGGTTTCGATCAATATTTTTGAGGATAACGCATGTTAGGTCTAGGTTAGGCCTGGGATTTTCACGCATCAGACTCATACTTTCGCATTCTTCACATACTTGTTGAACGGATCCTGGGTTTTTTCTGGTTTGGATCACGTAGTAATGTTGGACCACACTGAAACAGTCGATTAAACCTGGTCTTGATAAATATTTTAGAGGACAACGCATGTTAGGTCTGTGTTATGTCTGGGATTTGACCTCATCAGGGTCATACTTTCGCATATTTCTCATACTTCATGGCTAGATCCTGGGCTTTTTCTGTATTGTATCACGTAGTAATGTGGTACCACGCTGAAACAGTCAATTAAACCTGGTTTCGATCAATATTTTAGAGGATAACGCAAGTTAGGTACTAGGTTAGGCCTGGGATTTGCCCTCATCAGGGTCATACTTTCGCAGTTTTAACATTCATGTTGACCTGATCGAGGGTTTTTTCTGCTTTGGATCACGTAATAAAGTGGTGCCGCAACTAAAACAGTCAATTAAACCTGGTTTCGATCATTATTTTAGAGGATAACGCAAGTTAGGTCTGGGATAGGTCTGGGAGTAGCCCTCATCAGACTCATACTTTCGCACACTTCACATACTCGTTGACAAGATCCTGGGTTTTTTTCTGGTTTGGATCACGTAGTAATGTGGTACCACACTGAAACAGTCGATTAAACCTGGTTTCGATTAATATTTTCGAGGATAACGCATGTTAGGTCTGGGATAGGTCTGGGATTTGCCCTCATCAGGCTCATGCTTTCGCAGTTTTAACATGCATGTTGACCTGACCGAGGGTTTTTTCTGCTTTGGATCACGTGGTATAGTGGTACCACACTAAAACAGTTAATTAAACCTGGTTTCGATCAATATTTTAGAGGATAACGATAGTTATGTCTAGTTTAGGCCTGGGATTTGCCCTCATCAGACTCATACTTTCGCATACTTCACATACTTGTTGAACAGATCCTGGGTTTTTTTCTGGTTTGGATCACGTAGTAATGTGGTATCACACTGAAACAGTCGATTAAACCTGGTTTCGATCAATATTTTTGAGGATAACGCATGTTAGGTCTAGTTTAGGCCGAGGATTTTCACTCATCAGACTCATACTTTCGCATTCTTCACATACTTGTTGAACGGATCCTGGGTTTTTACAGGTATGGATCACGTAGTAATGTGGTACCACACTGAAACAGTCAATTAAA